>NC_134355.1:681784223-682069223 GCF_048569485.1 Anomaloglossus baeobatrachus
GTGGAATTTCTCATTTTTTTGATGAGACTTTACTTTCGCAGAACTTTCTATACAAGACCTATAGATGACGGTTGAGTCTTTTTTATTTTCCATACAGATGTAAAACATTGTACAAGCTCATTTGTGATTTGGCTCCGTCATCATTGTGTTTGGCCGGGTTTTTACCAAAGTCAGGACCACGTCATTCGGCCAAAGCTCCTAAGCCGGACGCTCTGCAGTTTGTGTAACCTCTCGCCCCAATCACCGGGGTCACCCTTAGGATTTACATGCATATATTCTGAGCTTGTTGTCCGGGAATTAAACTATTTGCAATTTTCCTGGTTTCAACCCAATTTTTAAAGATCCATAGCAAAGAGTAATTAAAGTCTTAATTTTTCCCTTTTCTGCTGCAGCTGCAGCCCAGGTCCATGTGTTACATGGGGGACAGTATTTTGGGGCATTTTTGCTGTAGTGTCCTCCATAATCCGGTGTTTTCCAAGGATCGTAAATTAAGAAAAAATTAAAAAATGGATTTTTAGTAGCTGCAAAAAGAGATGAGGATGCGGCTCTGGAAGCGAATAAGGTATCCATCCTCAGTTTGCATCTTCCATTTATCTTCCCAATCAGCCAAACCAGAAGATACAATTTAATTAGTAACTCTCTGGTAACAATTTCCTTCCCAAATTAGCGAACGGGATGTGGTGACTGAGAAAGACATCCTGCAAATGGGAATAACTTCCTTCACATCTTATTAAATTCAATGAAAAAGCTTCAAAGAAGAGAAAAGAAAACACTACCAAAAACAAAGAATATACCGTATATAAACATGATCTCCATCACAAAGGACAAAACAACGAATCAATTGCACAGCGGGATTATAAAGCACAAACGTCAACGTCAGCTACATCAATATAATCCTGTAAAAAAAAAACCTGTACATCCAGGATTTCACCTAAAGAACTACAATAATACTGCCCCTATGTACAAGAATATAACTACTATAATACTGCCCCCTATGTACAAGAATATAACTACTATAATACTGCCCCTATGTACAAGAATATAACTACTATAATACTGCCCCCTATGTACAAGAATATAACTACTATAATACTGCCCCTATGTACAAGAATATAACTACTATAATACTGCCCCTATATACAAGAATATAACTACTATAATACTGCCCCTATGTACAAGAATATAACTACTATAATACTGCCCCTATGTACAAGAATATAACTACTATAATACTGCCCCCTATGTACAAGAATATAACTACTATAATACTGCCCCCTATGTACAAGAATATAACTACTATAATACTGCCCCCTATGTACAAGAATATAACTACTATAATACTGCCCCTATATACAAGAATATAACTACTATAATACTGCCCCTATATACAAGAATATAACTACTATAATACTGCTCCTATATACAGGAATATAACTACTATAATACTGCCCCCTATATACAAGAATATAACTACTATAATACTGCCCCTATATACAAGAATATAACTACTATAATACTGCCCCTATGTATAAGAATATAACTACTATAATACTGCCTCCTATATACAAGAATATAACTACTATAATACTGCTTCTATGTACAAGAATATAACTACTATAATACTGCTCCTATGTACAAGAATATAACTACTATAATACTGCCCCTACGTACAAGAATATAACTACTATAATACTGCCCCTATGTACAAGAATATAACTATTATAATACTGCCCCTACGTACAAGAATATAACTACTATAATACTGCCCCTATGTACAAGAAAATAACTACTATAATACTGCCTCCTATGTACAAGAATATAACTACTATAATACTGCCCCTATGTACAAGAATATAACTACTATAATACTGCCCCTATGTACAAGAATATAACTACTATAATACTGCCCCTATGTACAAGAATATAACTACTATAATACTGCCCCTATATACAAGAATATAACTACTATAATACTGCCCCTATGTACAAGAATATAACTACTATAATACTGCCCGTATGTACAAGAATATAACTACTATAATACTGCCCCCTATGTACAAGAATATAACTACTATAATACTGCCCCCTATGTACAAGAATATAACTACTATAATACTGCCCCCTATGTACAAGAATATAACTACTATAATACTGCCCCTATGTACAAGAATATAACTACTATAATACTGCCCCTATATACAAGAATATAACTACTATAATACTGCCCCTATATACAAGAATATAACTACTATAATACTGCTCCTATATACAGGAATATAACTACTATAATACTGCCCCCTATATACAAGAATATAACTACTATAATACTGCCCCTATATACAAGAATATAACTACTATAATACTGCCCCTATGTACAAGAATATAACTACTATAATACTGCCCCTATATACAAGAATATAACTACTATAATACTGCCCCTATATACAAGAATATAACTACTATAATACTGCTCCTATATACAGGAATATAACTACTATAATACTGCCCCCTATATACAAGAATATAACTACTATAATACTGCCCCTATATACAAGAATATAACTACTATAATACTGCCCCTATATACAAGAATATAACTACTATAATACTGCCCCTATGTATAAGAATATAACTACTATAATACTGCCTCCTATATACAAGAATATAACTACTATAATACTGCTTCTATGTACAAGAATATAACTACTATAATACTGCTCCTATGTACAAGAATATAACTACTATAATACTGCCCCTACGTACAAGAATATAACTACTATAATACTGCCCCTATGTACAAGAATATAACTATTATAATACTGCCCCTACGTACAAGAATATAACTACTATAATACTGCCCCTATGTACAAGAATATAACTACTATAATACTGCCCCTATGTACAAGAATATAACTACTATAATACTGCCTTCTATATACAAGAATATAACTACTATAATACTGCCCCTACGTACAAGAATATAACTACTATAATACTGCCCCTACGTACAAGAATATAACTACTATAATACTGCCCCTATGTACAAGAATATAACTATTATAATACTGCCCCTACGTACAAGAATATAACTACTATAATACTGCCCCCTATGTACAAGAATATAACTACTATAATACTGCCCCTATGTACAAGAATATAACTACTATAAATAATACTGCCTTCTATATACAAGAATATAACTACTATAATACTGCTCCTATGTATAAGAGTATAACTACTATAATACTGCCCCTATACACAAGAATATAACTACTATAATACTGCCCCTACGTACAAGAATATAACTACTATAATACTGCCCCTATGTACAAGAATATAACTACTATAATACTGCCCCTATGTACAAGAATATAACTACTATAATACTGCTCCTATGTACAAGAATATAACTACTATAATACTGCCCCTATGTACAAGAATATAACTACTATAATACTGCCCCTACGTACAAGAATATAACTGCTATAATACTGCCCCCTATGTACAGGAATATAACTACTATAATACTGGCCATTTTGCATGAGAGCATAATTAAGATAACAATGTTCTTTGCTTCTTCTCCAGTGTTGCAGCATTCTTTACATTGCGTCCCTGTATACACAGTCTTTACACTCGCGGATGTGATATATTTCTATATTTTGCTTCATGTACCAAAAACATAAATAATTTTCTTGTAATTGATAAAGTATGGAGCCAGTGTAAATGGGAATGCCCCAAAGCAAACAACTGTACATGGTGGGAAGAATATTCCAGAGACGAGAATCCTAGACGAATGATAGTCACCCGAGACAATAAAATATACTGCTCCAATACACATAGAAAAATTACATTCCTTGTAAATCTGAGAATTGGAGGGATAATAGCTGGAGGGCGTGAGTAGTGTATGGTCCTGTGGGGGATGTCCGCCCTATCAGTGGTGCATGTTTCTTGTTCTAATGGTTTCTGACCGCTGCCATCAGATATACTAATTAGGCGGTTTTCTCAGCGCCCCCTGGGTGTGGCCAAGATGCTCGTTCTGCCAGTTTGTTTTGCATGTCTCCGCCTCCCTCTCTCGTAATTAGCAGCACCTGAGCTTATCATTAGCGGTAGGCTCGTCCATGGAGGTCAGGGGGTCCCAAAGCAAAAGTTCAAATAACTAAATAAATTAATTATTTCATATTAATCTGGGTCACAGAGGAACCTATCTCACCAATTTACAACCCATACATTTAATTTTCCTTCTATTGAAGCCCCTAAATTCCTCCTTCATTGCCCCCATAAAGTATAATGCCAACAAAAGTGTCCGACAAACGCCGTATAATACACCCACACGCACAGTATGATGACCCCACTGTACAACCACAACTACCACAGCAAAGTATGGTGACCCCGACACAGTATGATCCCCAACTGTGACCCCCCACACAGCCCTCCGCACAGCATGGTGGACCCCCCGCCAACCTTCACACTGTATAATTGCTTGCACACGGTATAATAGCCCTCATATAGCCCTCCGTAAAGTATAAAGGCTTCCTCGTAGCCCTCCATGTAATATAATGGCCCTCACATAGCCTTCTATATTGTATAATGCATCCCCCATAGTCCTCCACATAGTATAATTCACCCACCATAATCCTCCATATAATATATTGCATAGCCCATAGTACTCCATATAGTATAATGCTCCCCATAATCCTCTATTTGTATATGAACCCCATAGTCCTACATATAGTATAATACACCCCACAGTCCTCAATATATTATAATGTACCCCATAGTCCTCCATATATTATAACTTACCTCCATAGTCCTCTATTAGTATAATACACCCCATAGTCCTCCATATATTATAACTTACCTTCATAGTCCTCTTAGTATAATACACCCCATAGTCCTCCATTTAGAATAATGCACCCCATAGTCCCCCATATAGAATAATGTACCCCATAGTCCTCCATACAGTATAATGCACCCCATAGTCCTCCATATAGTATAATGCACCCCAAAGTCCCCCATATAGAATAATGCATCCCATAGTCCTCCATATTGTATAATGCACCCCATAGCCCCCATATAGAATAATGCATCCCATAGTCCTCCATATTGTATAATGCACCCCATAGTTCTCTATAATGTATAATGCACCCCATAGTCCTCCATATAGTATAATGCATCCCATAGTCCTCCATACAGTATAATGCACCCCATAGTCCCCCATATAGTATAATGCACCCCATAGTCCCCCATATAGAATAATGCATCCCATAGTCCTCCATATTGTATAATGCACCCCATAGTTCTCTATATTGTATAATTGACCCATAGTCCCCCATATAGAATAATGCATCCCATAGTCCTCCATATTGTATAATGCACCCCATAGTTCTCTATATTGTATAATGCATCCCATAGTCCTCCATATTGTATAATGCATCCCATAGTCCTCCATATTGTATAATGCACCCCATAGTTCTCTATATTGTATAATGCATCCCATAGTCCTCCATATTGTATAATGCATCCCATAGTCCTCCATATTGTATAATGCACCCCATAGTTCTCTATATTGTATAATGCACCCCATAGTCCTCCATATTGTATAATGCATCCCATAGTCCTCCATATTGTATAATGCACCCCATAGTCCTCCATATAGTATAATGCACACCATAGTCCTCCATATTGTATAATGCAGCCCATAGTTCTCTATATTGTATAATGGATCCCATAGTCCTCCATATTGTATAATGCACCCCATAGTTCTCTATATTGTATAATGCACACCATAGTCCTCCATATTGTATAATGCACCCCATAGTTCTCTATATTGTATAATGGATCCCATAGTCCTCCATATTGTATAATGCACCCCATAGTTCTCTATATTGTATAATGCACACCATAGTCCTCCATATTGTATAATGCATCCCATAGTCCTCCATATTGTATAATGCACCCCATAGTTCTCTATATTGTATAATGCACCCCATAGTCCTCCATATTGTATAATGCATCCCATAGTCCTCCATATTGTATAATGCACCCCATAGTCCTCCATATAGTATAATGCACACCATAGTCCTCCATATTGTATAATGCAGCCCATAGTTCTCTATATTGTATAATGGATCCCATAGTCCTCCATATTGTATAATGCACCCCATAGTTCTCTATATTGTATAATGCACACCATAGTCCTCCATATTGTATAATGCACCCCATAGTTCTCTATATTGTATAATGCACACCATAGTCCTCCATATAGTATAATGCACCCCCATAGTCCTCCATATAGTATAATGCACCACTCATAGTCCTCCATATAGTATAATGCACCCCCATAGTCCTCCATATAGTATAATGCACCACTCATAGTCCTCCATATAGTATAATGCACACCTTAGTCCTCCATATAGTATAATGCACCCCCATAGTCCTCCATATTGTATAATGCACCCCATAGTTCTCTATATTGTATAATGCACACCATAGTCCTCCATATAGTATAATGCACACCATAGTCCTCCATATAGTATAATGCACATCATAGTCCTCCATATAGTATAATGCACCCCCATAGTCTTCCATATAGTATAATGCACCACTCATAGTCCTCCATATAGTATAATGCACACCATAGTCCTCCATATAGTATAATGCACTCCATAGTCCTCCATATTGTATAATGCATCCCATAGTCCTCTATATTGTATAATGCACACCATAGTCCTCCATATAGTATAATGCACCCCATAGTCCTCCATATTGTATAATGCACCCCATAGTCCTCCATATTGTATAATGCACCCCATAGTCCTCCATATTGTATAATGCACACCATAGTCCTCCATATAGTATAATGCACCCCATAGTCCTCCATATTGTATAATGCACCCCATAGTCCTCCATATTGTATAATGCACCCCATAGTCCTCCATATTGTATAATGCACCCCATAGTCCTCCATATTGTATAATGCACCCCATAGTCCTCTATATTGTATAATGCACTCCATAGTTCTCTATATTGTATAATGCAGTGTCCAAAATCCTCTATATAGTATAATGCACCCCTAAAGGCTGCTTTACACGCAACAACATCGCTAACGAGATGTCGTTGGGGTCTCGGAATTCGTGATGCACATCTGTCCTCGTTAGTGACATTGTTGCGTGTGACACATACGAACGACCGCTAACTATCACAAATGCTCACCTTATCGTTGATCATTGACACGCCGTTCTAATCCCAAATATTATTGCTGGTTCTGGACGCAGGTTGTTTGTCCTTCCTGAGGCAGCACTATGTGTGACACCCCAGGAACGAGGAACATCACCGTACCTGCGTCCTCTGGCAACGAGGTGGGCGTCACTTTCATGCGGCTGTACTCCGCCCCTCCACTTCTATTGGTCGGCTGCCGTGTGATGTCGCTGTGACGTCGCACGAACCACCTCCTTAGAAAAGAGGCTGTTCGCCGGTCATAGCGACATCATTAGCCAGGTAAGTCCATATGACGGGGACTAACGATGTTGTACGCCACGGGCAGCGATTTATTTGTTATTTATTTGTTGTTTATTTGTTCACAAATAACCGTATCCAGGTGTTAGAATGGCCAAGTCACAGTCCAGACCTGAATCCAATCGAGAATCTGTGGAAAGAGCTGAAAACTGCTGTTCACAAACGCCTCCATCCAACCTCACTCAGGTCCAGCTGTTTACAAAGGAAGAATGGGCAAGAATTTCAGCCTCTCCATGTGCAAAACTGATAGACACATCCCCCAAGAGACTGCAGCTGTAATCGCAGCAAAAGGTGGTGCTACAAAGTATTCACTTACAGGGGATGAATAATATTGCACGCCCCAATTTTCAGTTATTTATTTTTTAGAAAAGTGTAAAATAAGCAATAAATTTCGTCCATCTTCACAATTGTGTCACTTGTTGTTGATTCTTCACCAGAACATTAACATTTTTATCTTTATGTTTGAAGCCTAAAATGTGGGAAAAGGTTGAAAAATTCAAGGGGCTGAATACTTTCGCAAGGCACTGTAGATAGACTCTCCTGACCGTTATATTGCGAGTGCATGAAATCTATTCCAGATAAGCGCTCACAATCCTGACTTCGCTCTTCACTCGCGCTCCTCGCTCCGTCCTCTCCGACTCCTCCACTTTCAATCTTTTACAGTTGAGGTTACGACTCCGGGGAGTCTCCTAAACCCCATTATTTACTGACGGCCGCGGTGAAATGTGATATTAATGTGCAGTATGTGGAAGCAGTAAGTGGGTGCGGAGAGGTGTGGCGGAGCACAGTGTGCCGGCTGGTGGAGGTAGTTCTTCCATGTATACATTCTGTTGGCATTCATATATGTAATATGCGCAATAAGGGTCCGATTTGTGTTGGTGACTTTCTTAATTAGTAAGTTTGTAAATGTACAGTGCTAGGAAAATGTATTGCACAAGAGAGAAAAAGTGCTACAGAGTAACTAGAAATGTCAATAGTCTCCTCCGTCCTCAGTATTCAGTGACCGCCCGTCTCCTCCGTCCTCAGTATTCAGTGACCGCCCGTCTCCTCCGTCCTCAGTATTCAGTGACCGCCCGTCTCCTCCGTCCTCAGTATTCAGTGACCGCCTGTCTCCTCCATCCTCAGTATTCAGTCACCGCCTGTCTCCTCCGTCCTCAGTATTCAGTGATCGCCCGTCTCCTCCGTCCTCAGCATTCAGTCACAGCCTGTCTCCTCCGTCCTCAGAATTCAGTGACCGGCCATCTCCTCCGTCCTCAGTATTCAGTGACCGCCCGTCTCCTCCGTCCTCAGTATTCAGTGACCGCCCGTCTCCTCCGTCCTCAGTATTCAGTCACCGCCTGTCTCCTCCGTCCTCAGTATTCAGTCACCGCCCGTCTCCTCCGTCCTCAGTATTCAGTGACCACCCATTGCCTCCATCCTCAGTATTCAGTGACCGCCCGTCTCCTCCGTCCTCAGTATTCAGTGACCGCACGTCTCCTCCGTCCTCAGTATTCAGTGACCGCCCATCTCCTCCTTCCTCAGTATTCAGTGACCGCCTGTCTCCTGCATCCTCAGTATTCAGGCACCGCCTGTCTCCTCCGTCCTCAGTATTCAGTGACCGGCCATCTCCTCCGTCCTCAGTATTCAGTGACCGCCCGTCTCCTCCGTCCTCAGTATTCAGTGACCGCCCGTCTCCTCCGTCCTCAGTATTCAGTCACCGCCTGTCTCCTCCGTCCTCAGTATTCAGTCACCGCCCGTCTCCTCCGTCCTCAGTATTCAGTGACCACCCATTGCCTCCATCCTCAGTATTCTGTGACCGCCAGTCTCCTCCATCCTCAGTATTCAGTGACCGCCCGTCTCCTCTGTCCTCAGTATTCAGTGACCGCCCGTCTCCTCTCTGTCCTCAGTATTCAGTGACCGCCCATTGCCTCCATCCTCAGTATTCGGTGACCGCCCATCTCCTCCTTCCTCAGTATTCAGTCACCGCCCATCTCCTCCGTCCTCAGTATTCAGTGACCGCCCGTCTCCTCCGTCCTCAGTATTCAGTGACCGCCCGTCTCCTCCATCCTCAGTATTCGGGGACCGCTCATCTCCTCCGTCCTCAGTATTCAGTGACCGCCCGTCTCCTCCATCCTCAGTATTTGGTGACCGCCCATCGCCTCCATCACTTCTCGTCACTTGTACACAATTTATGAAGGATCTCGGAAGGAGGTTGTTCCAAACATCTTGGAGACTGATGTATTACCTTGGCCTTCGATGTCGGCAGATGTCCGGCAGTGCCATCAGCTCAGCACTGGCAGTGACGAGGGAGGCCACATACACCATCTACTGTCTTTATGGAGAGGTTTGGTCAGAAGCCGTCATCATCATGGAAGATTGTGGAAAACCCAAACCTTCTACCTAGAAAAAGAAACAATGACTCCAGTACAGTGTATGTAAAAACAAGGGATCCGAGAACTGTCAGCCGAGGACTGAGGGGTCCCAAGGTGACATATTCAGCCGGAGAGCGGCCAATAATGAGGGTCTTCAGGAGCAGTGCCCATGGTGGGGGTCCGGCAGGTCTGTGGCTATTCTGCAGCCAGAGAGTGACGACGGGAGCGGCCATAACTGGAGTGTACTGGGGTCTAAGGAGAAGTGACCACAAGTGGCCGTACAGTGACGACAAGAGCGGCCATAACTGGAGTGTACGGGGGTCTCAGGTGAATTGACCACAAGTGGCCGGACAGTGACGACGGGAGCGGCCATAACTGCAGGGGTCTCAGGGGAAGGGACCACAAGTGGCCGGACAGTAACGACGGGAGCGGCCATAACTGGAGTGTACGGGGGTCTAAGGAGAAGTGACCACAAGTGGCCGGACAGTGACGACGGGAGCGGCCATAACTGGAGTGTACGGGGGTCTAAGGAGAAGTGACCACAAGTGGCCGGACAGTGACGACAGGAGCGGCCATAACTGGAGTGTACGGGGGTCTCAGATAAATTGACCACAAGTGGCCGGACAGTGACGACGGGAGCGGCCATAACTGGAGTGTACGGGGATCTAAAGGAAGTGACCATAAGTGGCCGGACGGTGATGACTGGAGCGGCCATAACTGGAGTGTACAAGGGTCTCAGGGGAAGTGACCATAAGTGGCCGGACAGTGACGACGGGAACGGCCATAACTGGAGTGTACGGGGGTCTAAGGAGAAGTGACCACAAGTGGCCGGACAGTGACGACGGGAGCGGCCATAACTGGAGTGTACGGGGGTCTAAGGAGAAGTGACCACAAGTGGCCGGACAGTGACGACGGGAACGGCCATAACTGGAGTGTACGGGGGTCTAAGGAGAAGTGACCACAAGTGGCCGGACAGTGACGACAGGAGCGGCCATAACTGGAGTGTACGGGGGTCTCAGGTAAATTGACCACAAGTGGCCGGACAGTGACGACGGGAGCGGCCATAACTGGAGTGTACGGGGATCTAAAGGAAGTGACCATAAGTGGCTGGACGGTGATGACTGGAGCGGTCATAACTGGAGTGTACGGGGGTCTCAGGGGAAGTGACCATAAGTGGCCGGACAGTGACGATGGGAGCGGCCATAACTGGAGGGGTCTCAGGGGAAGGGACCACAAGTGGCCGGACAGTGACGACGGGAGCGGCCATAACTGGAGTGTACGGGGATCTAATGAGAAGTGACCACAAGTGTCCGGACAGTGACGACGGGAGCGGCCATAACTGGAGTGTACGGGGGTCTCAGGTGAAGTGACCACAAGTGGCCGGACAGTGACGACGGGAGCGGCCATAAATGGAGTGTACGGGGGTCTCAGGGGAAGTGACCACAAGTGGCCGGACAGTGACGACGGGAGCGGCCATAACTGGAGGGGTCTCAGGGGAAGGGACCACAAGTGGACGGACAGTAACGACGGGAGCGGCCATAACTGGAGTGTACGGGGGTCTCAGGGGAAGTGACCATAAGTGGCCGGACAGTGACGACGGGAGCGGCCATAACTGGAGGGGTCTCAGGGGAAGTGACCACAAGTGGCCGGACAGTGACTCCCCTATTAACACTGAGTGTATTTGAAGCGTGCTGGCTACCTGTGCCCGGTGCATGTGAGCAAGTGACAGCCAGGGGGCGACACAATCACCTGCACTGCTACATCCAGCACCAGACCATGCATTAACCCTTTCTATGTCCCTCAGGAATCAGCAACTGGATTCAGCACCATGGTCAGAGGCTCTGATTATAAGGAGTCCTCCAAACAGAAGCAGCACAGACCTCCAAAATGTAATGTATGTACACAGTGACTGCACCAGCAGAATAGTGAGTGCAGCTCTGGAGTATAATACAGGAGGTAACTCAGGATCAGTAATATAATGTATGTACACAGTGACTGCACCAGCAGAATAGTGAGTGCAGATCTGGAGTATAATACAGGAGGTAACTCAGGATCAGTAATGTATGTACACAGTGACTGCACCAGCAGAATAGTGAGTGCAGATCTGGAGTATAATACAGGAGGTAACTCAGGATCAGTAATATATGTACACAGTGACTGCACCAGCAGAATAGTGAGTGCAGCTCTGGAGTATAATACAGGAGGTAACTCAGGATCAGTAATGTATGTACACAGTGACTGCACCAGCAGAATAGTGAGTGCAGCTCTGGAGTATAATACAGGAGGTAACTCCGGATCAGTAATGTAATGTATATACACAGTGATTGCACCAGCAGAATAGTGAGTGCAGCTCTGGAGTATAATACAGGAGGTAACTCAGGATCAGTAATGTAATGTATGTACACAGTGACTGCACCAGCAGAATAGTGAGTGCAGCTCTGGAGTATAATACAGGAGGTAACTCCGGATCAGTAATGTAATGTATGTACACAGTGACTGCACCAGCAGAATAGTGAGTGCAGCTCTGGAGTATAATACAGGAAGTAACTCAGGTTCAGTAATGTAATGTATGTACACAGTGACTGCACCAGCAGAATAGTGAGTGCAGCTCTGGAGTATAATACAGGAGGTAACTCCGGATCAGTAATGTATATATACAGTGACTCCACCAGCAGAATAGTGAGCACATACAGTCATGACCAATAGTGTTGACACCCTTGAAATTGTTCCAGAAAATTAAATATTACTCCCAGAAAATAATTGCAGTTGCACAGTTTATTTCTTTTGTGTGTATTGGAACAACGCAAAAAAGGAGGAAAAAAAAGGCAAATAGTACAGAATTTCACAGAAAACCCCCAAAGTGGGTCTGACATAATTGTTGTCCCCCTCAGCTTAATATTTGGATGCAACCTTTACCCTTTATTATAAATCTTTTTCATCAGTCTTCTCTTACAGTCATATGAAAATATATACATAGGTCAGAGTACATCTCCAAGTAAGTTATGGATTACAAACAGGTATACAGATCGAGCAGTTACCTTGTGCGTCTGGCCACAGGGGGGCGCTGTTCGACCAGGGTTCCAGGAACTTTCTCACAGGTGTATCCTACACGTGACCCCCGAGCAAAGAACAAGCCAAAATGTCTGAACTGGGATTATCAACCTGGCTCTATCCATGTCCCCTCCTCTTTTGGTGATCTCGCAGGGGTGTACTGCCCCACCCCTGGCTGGAGTCTAAAATAATATCCCAAAGGGATTATTGGCCATAACTTGGCCTGGGAATGTCGTAGGCGGACGCCAATGCTCTCATTTTTACAGTTATGATTTTACCTTCAAAATGATAGGACACATGATTAGTCTGCCGGTACCCCACTGGCCCATATCACGTTTGGGATACCTACCGAGGTCCCGCACCTATATAAAATACGTGCTAGAATCGCCAGCATGCCGGGATGCCATATCTCTGCTTGACATATTTATAGGAAGCACGGCTCACGAGATATTACACATGAATTCCTGGTTCCTCTCTGTCTCAGATCTTCAGAATGCCTGTTATTAGATAGGAACTTCGTCCACAGTGTGACAGAGGGGGTCTTCCTCTCCCTTTTGTGTTCTCAGGCGTAACAGCTCAGCTAATTTCCATATCATAGGAGATTGCCCTTTTCTCAAGCCACTGCTAAACAGACAAGTTCCTCAAGTTAATTAGCATACTGATTGAAGCCTCCTTAGTTCTTGCTACCTTGACAAGATGGCGGCTATAGGAATATGGCTTCATAGCTCAGAATATATCCCTATGTCCTCACACCATCCCAGTCCCCAGACCAGAATATGAAAAGATCGACCAAACCAGACAAGTCTTTTCTGCTGAACCACCACAACCCCTTTATATAACAGACCACTGCCCCCCCCCCATAAACTTCCTCCCCACTATCACCGAAGGAGAGCTTGCACATCTTCTCTCAAAAGCGCACCTCACTACATGCGCACTTGACCCCATCCCATCCCACCTCCTCCCCAACCTCACCACTATCCTTATTCCCGCCTTATCCCATCTCTTCAACCTATCTCTAACAACTGGTACCTTCCCTTCTGCCTTTAAGCATGCAACAGTCACACCTATCCTAAAGAAACCTTCCCTCGACCCAACCTCTACTACCAGCTATCGACCCATATCGCTACTCCCACTTGCCTCAAAACTCCTGGAACAGCATGTCCATGCTGAACTTTCCTCCCACCTCTCCTCTAACTCTCTCTTTGACAACCTACAGTCCGGCTTCCGTCCACATCATTCCACTGAAACTGCCCTGACTAAAATCACAAATGACTTACTTACCGCCAAAGCTAACAACCACTTCTCTGTACTCCTACTTCTAGACCTATCCTCAGCCTTTGACACTGTTGACCACTCCCTGCTACTACAGATCCTCTCTTCCCTTGGTGTCAGAGACCTCGCTCTCTCTTGGATCTCTTCATACCTCTCCAACCGCACTTTTAGTGTCTCCCATTCCCACACAACCTCTTCATCCCGTTCTCTCTCTGTTGGTGTCCCTCAAGGCTCTGTCCTGGGACCCTTACTTTTTTCTATCTATACATTTGGCCTGGGACAACTCATAAAGTCCCATGGCTTCCAGTACCACCTATATGCTGATGACACTCAGATCTACCTCTCTGGTCCAGATGTCACATCTCTGCTGTCCAGAATCCCAGAGTGCCTATCTGCTATATCTTCCTTCTTTTCCTCTCGCTTCCTAAAGCTCAATATGGCCAAAACTGAACTGATCATCTTTCCTCCATCTCCCCTGCACTCTCCACCTGATCTATCCATTACAATTAATAACATCACGCTCTCCCCAGCACCCAAAGTTCGGTGCCTCGGAGTGACCTTTGACTCTGCCCTGTCCTTCATACCGCACATCCAATCCCTCACCACCTCCTGCCGTTTTCAACTCAAAAATATCTCCAGAATCCGCCCTTTTCTCAATCCCCAATCTACAAAAATTCTAGTGCACGCCCTCATAATCTCCCGCATCGACTACTGCAACATCCTCCTCTGTGGTCTCCCTGCTAACACACTCGCCCCTCTCCAGTCCATCCTTAACTCTGCTGCCCGACTGATCCACCTCTCTCCTCAATACCACCCCGCTTCTCCTCTCTGCAAGTCCCTCCACTGGCTCCCAATCTTCCACCGTATCCAATTCAAATTACTAACACTGACCTACAAAGCTATCCATAATCTGTCTCCTCCATATATCTCTGAACTAATCTCTCGCTACACTCCAAAACGTAACCTCCGGTCCTCCCAAGATCTCCTTCTATCCTCCTCTCTCATTCGCTCCTCATGCAACCGACTCCAAGACTTCTCCCGAGCATCCCCAGTCTCCTGGAACTCACTGCCTCAACACGTCAGACTATCTACTACACTCGCAAGCTTCAAACGGAACCTAAAGACTCATCTGTTCAGAAATGCCTATAACCTTCAATGACCTCACTGCTTCACCACCGTGCGGAGCTGCCGCCCCACCACCGTGCGGAGCTGCCGCCCCACCACCGTGCGGAGCTGCCGCCCCACCACCGTGCGGAGCTGCCGCCCCACCACCGTGCGGAGCTGCCGCCCCACCACCGTGCGGAGCTGCCGCCCCACCACCGTGCGGAGCTGCCGCCCCACCACCGTGCGGAGCTGCCGCCCCACCACCGTGCGGAGCTGCCGCCCCACCACCGTGCGGAGCTGCCGCCCCACCTACACCCCACCTACTGTCTCCTCCCCAAAATCCTTTAGGATGTAAGCCCGCAAGGGCAGGGCCCTCTTCCCCCTGTGCTAGTCTGTCTATTGTAACGTGTACATGTATTCTGTATGTAACCCCCTCATGTACAGCACCATGGAATCAATGGTGCTCTATAAATAAACAATAATAATAATAATAATAATAATATCATTGAAAATCTGTGGGATGATGTGAAGCGTGCTGTCCATGCTCGGCGACCATCAAACTTAACTGAACTGGAATTGTTTTGTAAACAGGAATGGTCAAATCTACCTTCATCCAGGATCCAGGATCTCATTAACAGCTGCAGGAAGCCACTAGAGGCTGGGATTTCTGCAAAAGGAGGTTCTACAAAATATTAATGTCACTTTTATGTTGAGGTGCCCATACTTTTGCACCGGTCAAATTTTGTTTAAATGCGGATTGCATATTTTCTGTTAGTGCAATAAACCTCATTTCAATCCAGAAATATTACTCAGTCCATCAGTTATTAGATATATGACACTGAAATAGCAAAAACCCAAATTGTTATAAAAAAGGAAAAAGAAAAAAGGGTAACATTAATAGGGGTGCCCAAACTTTTTCATATGACTGTATACCCGTCCACAAGCTTCTTCCTCCTCTCATTTGGAATCTCGGACTCTTCCTTATAAACTGCTCAAGGTTTCTCATATTCGAAGGCGTCTTTTCACCTCCCCTTCTCCTTTCCTTTCCTCTCCTCTTTTTCTTCTCCCAATTTTCAGATTTCTCCACAGGTGTCAGTGTCATTGCTGCCACTTGCGAACTCTCCGGCGCTCTGTTTCCATCCATTTCTGTGGTTTCTTGAAGTGTTTGGGGGTCATTGTTCTGCTGGAAGACCCCTGACCTAGGATGCACCCCCAGCTTTCTGACACTGGACTTTACATTGCAGCCTAGAATCCTTTGGTAATCTTCAGATTTCATGATGTCTTGCACACAGTCCAGACCCCCAGTGCCAGAGGCAGCCAAACAACTCCAAACCATCTCTGACCTCCACCATGAGTGACTGTAGGTGCTGTGATCTTTTCTTTGTAGGCCTGATTCTGTTTCCTGTAAACATTAGAATGATGTGCTTTTGCATAAAGTTCTATATTGGTCTCATCTGTACTAAAGATGCTTTCCCAGAAGGAATTCGGTTACTCACAATCATTTTGGCTTTCTTTCTGTCTTTGTGCCAGCAGTGGGGTCCTCTTGGGTCTCCTCCATAGCGTTTGATTTCATTCAGATGTGGACGCATAGTTTGTGCTGACACTGATACCCCTGAACCCGCAGGCCAGCTTGAATTTCTTTGAAACTTGATTGGGGCTTATCCAACATCCGGACTATCCTGTGTTACAACCTCTTATCAAATTTTCTCTGCCCTCCACGTCCAGGGAGATTAGCTACAGTGCCATGAGCTGTAAACCTTTTGATTACTTTATGCACCGTGGACAAAGGAACATCAAGATCTCTGGAGATGGACTGTAACCTTGAGATTGTTGATATTTTTCCATAATTTTGGTCCTCCAGTCCTCAGACAGTTCTCCTCTCCTCTGTCTGTTCTCCATGCTTAGTGCGGCACAAACAGACACACAATACAAAAATTGAGTCAACTTCTCCCCTTTTTATCAGGTTTCAGGTGTGATTTCTATATTGCCCACACCTGATACTTGCTGCAGGTGAGGTTGTACGAGCATCACATGCTTGAAACAAAGTTGTTTACCCATAATTTTGGAAAGGTGACAACATTTTTGGGGTTTTGTGTGAAATTAGGTCAAATTTTCTTAATAATAAAGCAAAGCTTTAAAAAAATAAATAAAATAAAATAAAAAAAAAAACATAAATAAAAAAATAAGTCTACGACACTTCTTCTCTCCGGCTCTGATCTCTTGGCTTTTCTTGATTTCCCCCATTGGCACATTATTAGTCGTCGTTTATATGAAGCTCGTGTTACTTGTTACATTCTTCTTCTATGTTTCGTTTTTCCCGGATTTCTATATAAATTGATGCGACCATTAATTTGCCTCGGTGTGAGCGGCACATGCCCGCCGAGGAGCGGAGGACGCGGCTCTGCTCCCCATTAGGCTGTTTGTTTTAGTGAGCAGCACTGCGGCTTGGATCCCGGCCCGGAGGCTCAGAACCGCCTTTTCCATGTTGTGCACAGACTTTTTCTTTTTGGCTGTGTCAGTGGTAAATGGAAGAAAATGTGGAGCAGAACGCGAGCCAAGAGCAAGTATCTGCAGGAACGTGTGCTAGTGCCGCAACCACAGGACCATACATGATGGCAGATGGGACCATAGAACGGCTATTATCTGCGGAGTCACCCAACCGAGAGCGACGGACGAGAAGATCCATAGGGGCAGTATTATAGTATATTCTTGTATATAGGAGCAGTATTATAGTAGTTATATTCTTGTACATAGGGGGCAGTATTATAGTAGTTATATTCTTGTATATAGGGGGCAGTATTATAGTAGTTATATTCATGTACATAGGGGCAGTATTATAGTAGTTATATTCTTGTACATAGGGGCAGTATTATAGTAGTTATATCCTTGTATATAGGAGCAGTATTATAGTAGTTATATTCATGTACATAGGGGCAGTATTATAGTAGTTATATTCTTGTACATAGGGGCAGTATTATAGTAGTTATATTCTTGTACATAGGAGCAGTATTATAGTATTTATATTCTTGTACATAGGGGCAGTATTATAGTAGTTATATTCTTGTACATAGGAGCAGTATTATAGTAGACATATTCTTGTATATAGGAGCAGTATTATAGTAGTTATATTCCTGTACATAGGGGCAGTATTATAGTAGTTATATTCTTGTACATAGGGGGCAGTATTATAGTAGTTATATTCTTGTACATAGGGGCAGTATTATAGTAGTTATATTCTTGTACATAGGAGCAGTATTATAGTAGATATATTCTTGTATATAGGGGCAGTATTATAGTAGTTATATTCTTGTACATAGGGGCAGTATTATAGTAGTTATATTCTTGTACATAGGGGGCAGTATTATAGTAGTTATATTCTTGTACATAGGAGCAGTATTATAGTAGTTATATTCTTGTACATAGGGGCAGTATTATAGTAGATATATTCTTGTATATAGGGGGCAGTATTATAGTAGTTATATTCTTGTATATAGGGGGCAGTATTATAGTAGTTATATTCTTGTATATAGGAGCAGTATTATAGTAGTTATATTCTTGTACATAGGGGCAGTATTATAGTAGATATATTCTTGTATATAGGGGGCAGTATTATAGTAGTTATATTCTTGTATATAGGGGGCAGTATTATAGTAGTTATATTCTTGTATATAGGAGCAGTATTATAGTAGTTATATTCTTGTACATAGGGGCAGTATTATAGTAGTTATATTCTTGTACATAGGGGGCAATATTATAGTAGTTATATTCTTGTATATAGGGGCAGTATTATAGTAGTTATATTCTTGTACATAGGGGGCAGTATTATAGCAGTTATATTCTTGTACATAGGGGCAGTATTATAGTAGTTATATTCTTGTACATAGGGGGCAGTATTATAGTAGTTATATTCTTGTACATAGGGGCAGTATTATAGTAGTTGGCGTTTCTTCACATGACCGGTTTAGTGTCTCCTTGCCCTTTAATGATGTATATAATGATTGGCTTTATTTCTTGCTTTTTGTGATGCTTTTGCTGTGTAATCACAATAAATATTTCATCACCTTTGTTGTTATGAAATCTCAGAATGTCCCATATGTTGCGGCTTCCAGTAAAGCAGATTATTGATAGGTCAGGTATAATTACTGCCACATGATGAGAGACGAGAGATAAGGACCGCGCTCCACCCATCTAATCCTGGGGGGCTCCACCTATTCTCCGGACACCGGGACATAGTAAATATATGCGGCTTGGCCCGCGTTCCGGCTGCTTCATCTCTCATTACAGATTGGACTGTAATCTTATTGTTTAGATGTCAGAAGCTTGTTCTTTATACATAGAATTCTATTGGGTAGAGCTGCAGTATAAAGCATGGAGGAAAGAAAGCGTCAGAGAGGGATCATTAATAAGCAATTGTAGTTTGTTCTAGAGTAATTTGTTCTTAAAGGAACTGTTCATGCTCAACACAATATTTTCTGCCCATTAATATCCTGTTTATCTTTGCAGGGGTGACAGTTCTGTATTTCTTATAAGGAGCACTAAATTCTCCCTGTTAGTACCTGCAGCCACCACTAGAGGGAGCTCTGAGTTTAAAGTGTAAAATTATACAACTTGAGCTCCCTCTAGTGGTGGCTGCAGGCAATTTACATTTGTATGAACTGAAGCATGAATGACGGGATGAATGACTGAATGAATGAATTAATGAATACTCAATTCAACACTCTGAATCTGTTATGCCTCCCCTCCTTAATTTCCCACATATTTTTGCATGCATGACAAAGTATCTAAACATCTGATAAAGCAAAATTCCCATGGTGAAAATAAACACTGGGGTTTCTACTATTTATTCACTTGTGAAACACATTTTAAATGGTATAAACTATGAAAAAAAAAAAGTTTTCATATTTTCCACTTTTGACCACTAGGGGGAGCAGCTGCTGAAATTTGCCATGAAAATATTGTGTAGCGCTAACTCGAATTATGACTGCAGTAAATGTGGGCGGGATCTCCTTACATGTCTGATTTCCATGCTTCCTGCCCCTTCTGGGCATTTGCAAAAGAGTGAGGGAGGATGACGTTTAGGAGTTAATATATATATGTATATATATGTGTATATATATATATATATGTATGTATATATATATATATATATATATATATATACACACACACACTTGGCAGACTGCATCACACATGATAGGATTAGATCCACAGTGCTGTATCACAAACAATTGGATTAGATATACAGTTTAGGGGGCTGAATCACAAATGATAGGATTAGATATACGGCTCAGAGGACAAATACTGTGATCTGAGTGAAGCCGTTATGTCACTGCAGCGCTCAGATCACATTGATTACTGGTGAGCGCAGGTCCAGGCAGCAGCACTGTGGCAGTGACGTCGTCTCTGGAGGAAATAACTGCCTAAACTGGTGCTGGGACCTGTGCTCATCAGTATTTACTGTGATCTGCGCGAAGCCGTCATGTCATTGTGACGCTCAGATAACAGCAAACAACATTGAGCACAAGTCTGGGTACCAGTACTGCAGCAGTAAAATCGTCACTGGATGAAATCACCATCACTGAACTGGTGCCAGGACCTGTGCTCAACTGTATTTACTGTGATCTGAGCTAAGCCATCATGTCATTGCGGCACTCTGATCACACTAAATACCATTGAGCCCAAGTCCAGGCACCAGCACTGCAGCAGTAATGTCATGTCTGCATAAAATCACTGCCATTAATCTGGTGACGGGACATGTGCTCAACGATATTTGCTGTGATCTGAGTGAAGCTGTCATGTCACTGCGGCACTCATATCACAGTAAATACCATTGAGCCCAAGTCCGGGCATCAGCACTGCAGCAGTAATGTCCTCAATGAATGAAATCACCACCACTAAACTGGTGCCAGGTCCAATGCTAAATAGTATTTACTGTGATCTGAGTGAAGATGTCATGTCATTGCAGCGCTGAGATCACAGTAAATACCATTGAGCACAAGACCAGGCACTAGCACTGCGGCAGTAATATCATCACTGGATGATACCACCGCCACTAAACTGGTGCCAGGACCTGTGCTCAACGGTATTTACTGTGATCTGATTGAAGTTGTCATGTCATTGTGGCACTCAGATTACAGTAAATACCATTGAGCACAGGTCCGGGCACCAGAACTGCGGCAGTAATGTCCTTGTGGCGCCCCTGACCTGGTCAGGCACCACTGAGTACTGCACCCATGCTGGGGACAGTACAATACAGGTAATCCAGAAGGCTGACTGGGGTGTGGAACACAGGCGCATAGTGATCAGGTCTCACACATGTACCCATGAGAGGACCCCTGGGGATCCCAGGAGGGGGAAAAGCCTTCACCTTCACTGGAATAGTGGAGGGGGTAGAGCCTCCATCTCCTCTCAAGGGGTGTGGTAAGAGAATCTGGTTGCTAGGTGGCGTAGGCAAGAACAGGAGAGGAGGGGCAGTGAGTCAGTTAGAGCAGAACTCCATAGGGCTCAGTGAGGAGCAGACCTGTGGGGCTGTTGCTGTCTAACAGCGCCCGCGCAGTGGCTACAGACGGGGGAGAACGGTCAACTAGGAGTGCTGCCTGAAAGCCAGCTTCAGCTAGCGAGTGCAACGGAGTGGGAAGTAAGGAGACTGCTAGAGAGCACCAGGCCCAACCGGGCGGCAGATCCCGAAGCAGGGATAGATTCAACTTTCTTCTGCTAAACCTGCCGGTGTGGGGCTCCTAAAGCCCACACCACAACACTACAAAAGCCGCAGCCACGTAACCACAAGTTTGGGCCCATAGGTCATAGGAGGCAAGAGGCTGGAGTGGCCTGGTCCGGGGAACAAGCACACGGCAAACAACAAGGGGAGAGAGGCTGCAGCATCTTCCCTGGGCGACCCCCATAGGGACTAAAAGTCGGGGTCACCCCAAACCACCAAGGGCTAAGGAAGGCGAGTCAGTAGTCACCCTCATAAAGTCAGCCTGAAGGATACCTGGTTCCCATCTGGTTCATCCCAGCTACGCCCGGGCTACTCACCCTGCCATCAAATGTGAGTAAAGCCCTTGAAAGACAGTTCTGCCTGTGTGAGTCATTCTGCGACTTGTGGTACTACAAACCTACACCGGGCCCTGGGGCTTGCCTCACTCTCAGGAGGCTATTCCAATTAACTGCACACACCATCAGCCCCAGGCGACCCTCAACCTGCAGTGGCGGTCCCCACTGACCGCAATACTGAGAGTGGCGTCACGATCAAAACCGAAGATTCCCTACCTGTGACCAGCACCAGCTACGTGGAGTCCCTGAAGGTATGCACCGATACAACACCCGTGGGGCTTCACAACATCTGGCGTCACGAACAGGATAAGGACTAGACCTGTCCAGACAGGTGACCATGTGCCTGGGCGGTCCGCTTGAAAAATTGGAAGCGCCGCCATATTGCCACCATGAAAAGCGCGCTGAAAAACAACAGCAGCCCGCGCTGGAAGAAGTTACCGCCCACGAAGAGGTGTGGCTACCCAGAGATCCCCTGCAGAGTCCTGACCTCGCTGATGAAGAAAGCGGAAGCGTCCAGAGACGGCGGAGCAGAAGAGAAGCCAGCAGCTTGCTAATGAAGATGGCGTCTGAGAGCAGAGATCCAGAGCCAGGCTCCGCTGCCTGGTGGTGCCGGGAGCTTGCTATTTTCTGTGACCAGCTGGAGGCTAGGATTGTGCGACAGCTCAGGGAAGAACGCACGGAGCTCCTGGAGATGGCTGCGGCGGTGCGGACCTACGAGGAGGGAGCCGCGCGACGCCTGCCAGACCGAGCGGCGACGACGCAGACCCCGATGCTGCCACAGATGGGTGAGTCGAGTGATGCCCCGGCCAGCGCAAGTGCCCCGGCCCCTGCTGCCACGCCCGCGGTCCCAGAAGAGGCGCCCGGCGCGGCGACGCTGGACCAGGCCGCAGCCACGCTAGAAGCGGCCCGCCAAATCCAGGCCGCCGCAGCGATGCCCCGCCTGTCCCGCAGGGCTCCGACCACCACGGCAGTGCTCATCCGTGCTGCAGGTGTGACGCTGACCCAGGCTGCCACCCTGCTGAACCCGGTCCGCCAAGACCCCACCGCAGCAGCGACGCTCGTCCGCGCCGCAAGTGAGATGCTGAACCAGGCCGCAGCCCCGCCAGGTGCGGCCCGCCAAGCTCCGATCGCTGCAGCGACGTCCAGCCCAGCCTGCACAGAGCCCCCTGCAACAGCGACACTGATCCAGGCCGCCGCCATGCCAGGCGCGGCCCGCCAAGACCAGGCCGCCGCCATGCCAGGCGCGGCCCGCCAAGACCAGGCCGCCGCCATACAGGGCGCGGCCCGCCAAGAAGAGAAGACTACCTCATCATTTTCCCCGGCCTGCAAGGCCAGAGCAGACACCGCTCCCCAGTCAGAAGAGGTCCCTGCTGGAAAGCCCACGCTGGGGGAGGACCCCGAATACTGGCGGCTGAAGGCTGACATGGAGGCCAAGTTTCCACAATGGTTGGTGGACCGGTACATGCTCCCTCCGCATACCCCCAAGAGAATTCCAGCAACCCCTGCAGCCGCGCCAGAGAGTCCACCGCCCAGACCAGCTGAAGAGAGCCCATCCCCAGCACTGCCACAACCAGAGTGCAGTGAAGAACTAAGGGGGAGGGGAGGCCAGGAAGCTGAGGAGCTGACTCCGACGCCAACCGCAGCAGACCCCTACCCAGAGCCGGAGATGCTGCCCTATTCCCGCTGGGAGGAGGAAGACTTGACACCGTCAGCAGACGAAGATCAGCCCAAAGACCTCACCTGGAAGCCTGCAAGCATGAACCCAGCCCGCAAGACACGGCGCAGCAGAACACAGGTTGCTCCAACACCGCAGTCTCCAGAGCAGAGGGAGGTCACGGTCAGAGACCTGGAGGAGAAAAGGTGCCTAAGAAGGTCCAAAGCCCAGGCTAGAGGACCCCTTTACAGAGGAATAGTAGAGGACTTCAACCTGAAAAGTGGATACGGCTTCATTGTCGTGAAAGGAATAAAAGAGGGCATATTCGTAAATCGGAGAGATGTTCAAGCCCACCTGCCCAGAGGACATTCAGGCAGAAATCTGAAAGTTGGGGACTTAGTACAGTTCACCTTACATCAAGGAGAAAGGGGCTATTATGCCTTAGACGTAGCACCATGTCCAAGACAAGAAAGACAAGAAAGACAAGAAAGACAAGAAAGACAAGAAAGACAAGAAAGAAAAGACAGAGATAAAGAAACAGATACAGAAAAAGAAACAGACGAAGACCAAGAAAGGAAAGATAAAGATCCTACAGATGAGACAACCACGGACGACGACGGAGAGCAAGAAAGTCACAGGTGCCAGTGCCCAACATGCCCACGCCCTAGTGAACAAGAGGAGTAAAGTAAAGGAAAGTAAGAAGTTACTGTTTTGACAAGTTTTGACAAGTTTTGTTTGCAACGTTTAAGAAATGCGCCCACAAAAACTATTGTGAGAAATAAACTTTAAGGCTATGAACTTGCTATAGCCACAAACTCTCGCAGTGTAAATAGTTACACCAGTGGCACCACCACCAGGGCCAGCCTGTGTAGGGGCTTGGCTCGTCTGCAACCAGGGGGGCCCGTCCGTAGAAAAGGGCCTTGGCTCTCCTGCGACCAGAGAGCACGCCTGTTTATGGGGCCTTGGCTCACCACCACAAAGAGGGTACCTGGTCAGCACCAACTGTGGAGGCCGCCTCTGCATCCTGCCAGAAGAGGCTGAAGGCGCGGATCCACCAGGCCAGGTATACCCTGAAACCACCAGCCCATGTAAGCCGCCTCTACATCCTGCCAGAAGTGGCTGAAGTCGCGGCCAACGGGAGAGGAAGATTGGAGGAAAGGTCTGGGGAAGTAGATGGCCCAGACCTGGTTACCAACAGAACCGGTGACCTGCCTCCTGAGAGGGTTTTGGGTGGGTTAACGGACTTGTGGGTGGAGGGTGGTGATGTCTGATACCTGGTGCTTTTAAATGTTTTACATGTTTTAATGTTTTATGCATTTTAAAATGTTGTCTTGCAGCCCGAGGACGTGCTGGTGATAACTAAGGGGGAATGTGGCGCCCCTGACCTGGTCAGGCACCACTGAGTACTGCACCCATGCTGGGGACAGTACAATACAGGTAATCCAGAAGGCTGACTGGGGTGTGGAACACAGGCGCATAGTGATCAGGTCTCACACATGTACCCATGAGAGGACCCCTGGGGATCCCAGGAGGGGGCAAGCCTTCACCTTCACTGGAATAGTGGAGGGGGTAGAGCCTCCATCTCCTCTCAAGGGGTGTGGTAAGAGAATCTGGTTGCTAGGTGGCGTAGGCAAGAACAGGAGAGGAGGGGCAGTGAGTCAGTTAGAGCAGAACTCCATAGGGCTCAGTGAGGAGCAGACCTGTGGGGCTGTTGCTGTCTAACAGCGCCCGCGCAGTGGCTACAGACGGGGGAGAACGGTCAACTAGGAGTGCTGCCTGAAAGCCAGCTTCAGCTAGCGAGTGCAACGGAGTGGGAAGTAAGGAGACTGCTAGAGAGCACCAGGCCCAACCGGGCGGCAGATCCCGAAGCGGGGATAGATTCAACTTTCTTCTGCTAAACCTGCCGGTGTGGGGCTCCTAAAGCCCACACCACAACACTACAAAAGCCGCAGCCACGTAACCACAAGTTTGGGCCCATAGGTCATAGGAGGCAAGAGGCTGGAGTGGCCTGGTCCGGGGAACAAGCACACGGCAAACAACAAGGGGAGAGAGGCTGCAGCATCTTCCCTGGGCGACCCCCATAGGGACTAAAAGTCGGGGTCACCCCAAACCACCAAGGGCTAAGGAAGGCGAGTCAGTAGTCACCCTCATAAAGTCAGCCTGAAGGATACCTGGTTCCCATCTGGTTCATCCCAGCTACGCCCGGGCTACTCACCCTGCCATCAAATGTGAGTAAAGCCCTTGAAAGACAGTTCTGCCTGTGTGAGTCATTCTGCGACTTGTGGTACTACAAACCTACACCGGGCCCTGGGGCTTGCCTCACTCTCAGGAGGCTATTCCAACTAACTGCACACACCATCAGCCCCAGGCGACCCTCAACCTGCAGTGGCGGTCCCCACTGACCGCAATACTGAGAGTGGCGTCACGATCAAAACCGAAGATTCCCTACCTGTGACCAGCACCAGCTACGTGGAGTCCCTGAAGGTATGCACCGATACAACACCCGTGGGGCTTCACATCTTCAATGGATGAAATCACCGCCACTAATTTGGTGACGGGACCTGTGCTCAACAGTATTTCCTGTGATCTGAGAGAAGCAGTTATGTCATTGTGGCACTCAGATTACAGTAAATAACATTGAGCACAGGTCTGGGCACCAGCACTGCGGCAGTGATGTCATCTCTGGATGAAATCACCACTGTAGTGCTGGTGCATGGACCTGTGCTCATCACTAACTACTGTGATCGGAGTGTTACAATGACATGACGGCTTCGCTCAGATCACAGCAATTACAGGTGACAGAGGGAAATTGTAACCCAGTGCTCCACTATGGAGCGTGTTCAGCTCACATCTGATACGGCCACAGTACAGGAGATAGGGCTGGGTGCTGACCGCGGTCTCATAGGGGCTTTGCCAAATTTTATCGAACTGCCTCACGGTGTGTGATAAATGTTGCACATCTTTACCTACAACACTCTTATTTAGAGATATTTGTGCAATTCATAACCCTGGTTTACTCCCGCCCCCTTGGCTAACAGTTAACACCCAACCAAAATAAAAAAAAAGTCACAAGTGTTGGTGCAAAAATGGAAACAAAAAACAGCTGCAAAAACAAGAGATAAACTTTCCCCCTGGAATATAAATGTGCAGCAGAGCTGAAAGCCAAACACCTGAGGCTCGGGGTGGAGATACCGTCCAGATGAAGCACCGGATGATTATACATGAGTCATCCCATATCCTACACGTGGACAAAACTGTGTTTACAAAACAGACATTATTTTCATTATCACTAGACATGAAGGCAGATTTACATGTAAAGAACCCGCCCAGCCCCTCGTCCGCCCCTTGTCTGCCCCTCGTCTGCCCCTCGTCTGCCCCTCGTCTGCCCCTCGTCTGCACCTCGTCTGCCCCTCGTCTGCCCCTCGTCCGCCCCTCGTCCGCCCCTCATCCGCCCCTCGTCTGCCCCTCGTCCGCCCCTCATCCGCCCCTCGTCCGCCCCTCGTCCGCCCCTCGTCTGCCCCTCGTCTGCCCCTCGTCCGCCCCTCGTCTGCCCCTCGTCTGCCCCTCGTCCGCCCCTCGTCTGCCCCTCGTCTGTCCCTCGTCTGTCCCTCATCCGCTCCTCGCCCGCCCCTCGTCCGCCCCTCGTCCGTCTCACGTCCCTGAAATGTTTCGTTCCGCTCGGCTTCAGGGGTTTATAACATGATTATAGGTTAATTCTTCTTTGAGATGGTTCCACGTTCTCTATGATATCATGAAACGTGACATCGGAGAGGAGGTCATCCTGCCGTTGTTTTAGTTGCCTAATTGAAAACTGGGAACAGTTGAGATTTTGGATAAAAGATGGAGGTCGGGAATTTTCAGGGGGAAAGTGAGTGGAATCTATAATTTTGAGAAAAGTAGTGGCACAGAACAGATCTCTGCTCTCTGTATGTCATTGCAGAGCCCTAAGACTAACCCTAGTCTTAGGCCTAAAACCAACCCCAAACTTAAGCCTAAACATAGCTCTAAACATAACTCTAAACCAATCCTTATCCCTAAGATTAAACCTAGCCCCAACTTTAAACTTAACCATAGCCCTAACTCAAACTGAATCCCTAACCCTAGGACTATCCCTAGCCTTAGATCTAACCCTAACCCCAACTTTAAGCCTAACCCTCGGTCTAACCCAAACTGAATCCTCAGCCCTAAGGCTATGATTAGTCTTAGGGCTAGGCTTAAAGTTGGGGCTAAGGTTAGACCTAAGTCTAGGATTAGTCTTAGGGCTTAGGATTGTTTTGGTTTAGGGCTGGGTTTAGGTTTACGTTTGGTGCTAGGGTTAGTCCTAAGGCTTGGGTTAGGGGTACTTTACATGTTGCGACATTGTTACCGAAATATCATCGGGGTCACGTCGTTAGTGACGCACATCCGGCGCCGGTAACGACATCGCAACGTGTAAATCCTAGTTGCAACGATGAACGAGCACATAAACATGAAAAATCACTGATCTGTGTCACGTCATTCATTTTCATAATGTCGCTACGATGTTGTTTGTCGTTCCTGCAGCAGCACAGATCGTTGTGTGTGACACCGCAGGAACGACGAACATCTCCTTACCTGCCTCCACCGGCAATGCGGAAGGGAGAAGGTGGGCGGGATGTTATGTCCCACTCATCTACGCCCCTCCGCTTCTATTGGCCGGCCGCTTAGTGACATCGCGGTGTCGTCGCGGTGACCTCAAACGCACCTCCCCCTTGAAGGAGGGATTGTTAGGCAGTCACCGCGTCGTCGCCGACAAGGTATGTGCGTGTGACGCTGCCGTAGCGATAATGTTCGCTACGGCAGCAAACACCAGATATCGCATGTGCGACGGGGGCGTGTGCTATTGCGCTCAACATCGCTAGCCGATGCTAGCAATGTCGCAACGTGTAAAACCCGCCTAAGTCTTAAGGCTAGGGATTGGGTTTAGTTTATGGTGATTTTTAGGCTTAAGGTTGGGGCTAGGGTTAGGCTTAGGGCTAAGGATTGGGTTATGTTTACTGCAAGGGTTATGCTTAAAGTTGGGGCTAAAGTTAGGTTTAAGGGTAGGGTTAGTCTTAAGGGTAGGGATTGGGTTTAGTTTATGTTTAAGCTTAAGGTTGAGGCTATGGTTAGGCTTAAGGCTAAGGACTGGGTTATGTTTAAAGCTAGGGTTAGGCTTACAGTTGGCGCTAGGGTTAGGTCTAGGACAGGGTTAGTCTTAAGGCTAAAGATTGGGTTTTATTTAGGGTTAGGGTTAGATTTATGATTGTTTGGACTAGCTTTACTCTTAGGGCTTAGGATTTTGTTATGTTTAAAGCTAGGGTTGGGTTTAAAGTTGGGGCTAGCGTTAGGTTTAAGGCTAAGTTTAGTCTTAAGGCTAGGGATTTAGTGTAGTTTATGGCTAGGGTTAGGCTCAAGACTTAAGCTTAGTTCTAGCCCAACTTTAAGCCTAACCCTAGCTTTAAACATAACCCAGTCCTTAGCCCTAAGTCTAACCCTAGCCTCAACCTTAGGCCTAACCCTAGCCCTAAACTAAACCCAATCCCTAAACTTAAGATTAACTCAACCTTAGGACTAAGCCTAACCCTAGTCTTAGACTTAACTCTAGCCCCAACTTTAAGCCTAACCCTAGCTTTAAACTAAACCCAATCCCTAGTCTTAAGACTAACCCTAGCATTAGGACTAACCCTGGCCCCAAACTTAAACCTAAACCCAGCCCTAAACCAAATCAATCCCTAGCCTTAAGACTAATCCTTGCCTTAGGCCTAACCTTAGCTTCAACCTTAAGCCTAAGTCTAGCTCTAAACATAACCCTAACCCAATATGTAACCCTAAGAGGAACCCTAGCTCCAACCTTAATTCTAACCCTAGCCATAAACCAAGCCCTAAGACTAAACCTAAGCCTACACCAATCCCCAGTCATAAAACTAACCCTAGTCCTAAGTCTAACCTTAAGCCTAACTCTAACAAATCTTTAATTCTAACTTGTGAAGGTTTAAAAAGTGTACAATTATAAAAGTACTACAGTGGATCTAAGTAATGAATTAATACAGTATTGAATGATGAAGGTTAAGCCTAAGGCAAGGGATAGATTCAAGGCTGGGGATTGGTTTAGTTTAGGGCTGGGTTTAGGTTTACATTTGGGGCTAGGGTGGCATCCAACTCAACTGCTTCCTATAGGAAGTCATGTCACATGGTGTCACAGCTGTCATGTCACATGGTGTAGCACAGACAATCAGAAGGGTCTATGGCAGCCTGTATAAAAGCTGAGGCTGGGAATGCAGCAGCCAGTTTGTGGTGAGGATATTACAGCTCAGCAATGGTGATAAGTCAAGAAAACTGAAAAACACTGAATAATGATTTAATCGAGGTTATTTGATCTTTTTCTTATTTTTGTCTTTGAGGTTTTTGCTCAGACTTTGTGCTTTAGTCCGTATAAAGTTACTATGGCCATATATATAGATGGGCTGCGCCCCCGAGCACCTCGTTATAGGGATCTCCGGCCAGTTGACATTATAATTGTGGGATTTTTGTGGACCACCCAGAGCTCCAAACACGAATATCCCAAAATAGTTCCCTCGCCAAATCAATTCCCGTCCAGATCCTTCTAAATCCTCCAGTAATTACCGCTGCGGATACACGACGCCCATAACGAGGGGATCGACCTCGACGCCCCAAACACTGCTGTACATGAGAGGAGCGCCGGGTCACTTCTGTATCTTTTCTAGATTATTGTATTGGGTCTAGTTATTTGGGGTCTTGGCGATTAATTTCAGGGTTTTCGTTTACATCTGATTTTTTTGTGGGGTCAGAATTTTTGGCTTTTGGTCTGATTTTATTTTCAGACCTAATCTGAGCTGTGTATTTAGTTGGGGCCTGGTATGGGGTTTGTATATAACCTGGGGTCTAGAATGGGGTTTTTATTATTTTTTTGGGGTAATCTGGATTTATTTTTAGGCCTGGTCTAGGGTCTGTATATATTCTAGGGTCTGGTCTGGCGTATGGTTTTATATAGCAGTCTGCTCCATGGTCTGGAATTGTTTTGGGGTCTGCATTTGTTTTTTGGTCCATGATATGGGGTCTGGGTTTATTTTTAGCCATGGTCTGGAGTCTGGATTTTATTTGGGACTCTGGTTGGGGGTCTATATTTGTTTTAGAATTCGGGTTGGGGCTCTATTCTGGAGTGTGAAATTGTTCTGGGGTCTTGACTTATTTTTGGCCATGGTCTGGGGTCTAGATTTATTTTGTGGTCTGGTCTGCATCTAGATATGTTTTGGGCTCTGGTCTGGGGTCTGGAATTGTTCTGGGGTCTCGATTTATTTTGAGTCATAGTCTGGGGTTTGGATTTCTTTTGGGTCATGGTTTGGCGTCTGGATTTATTTGGGGGTCTGGTCTGGGGTTTGGACTTGTTCTGGGGGTTTAGAATTGTTCTGGGGTCTGGATTTATCTTGGGACATTGGCGTCTGGATTTATTTTGGGGTATGGATTTATTTTGAGCTATGGCCTGGGGTCTGGATTCATTTTGGGCTTTGGCCTGAGGTCTGTATTTATTTTGGGGTCTGGTCTGGGGTTTGGATTTATTTTGGGGTCCAGTCTGGGGTTTGGATTTATTTTGGGGTCTGAATTTATTTTGGGCCATGATCTGGGTCTGGACTTATTTTGGGCCATGGTCTGGGGTCTGGATTTATTTTGAGCCGTGGTCTGGGGTATGGATTTAATTTGGGCAATGGTCTGGGGTCTGGATTTAATTTGGGCAATGGTCTGGGGTTTGGATTAATTTTGAGCCATGGTCTGAGGTCTGGATTTATTTTGGGCAATGGTCTGGGGTCTGGATTTACTTTGGGGTCTGGATTTATTTTGGGGTCTGGATTTAATTTGGGGAATTGTCTTGGGTCTGGATTTAATTTGGGCAATGGTCTGGGGTCTGGATTTATTTTGGGCAATGGTCTGGGGTCTGGATTTAATTTGGGCAATGGTCTGGGGTCTGGATTTAATTTGGGCAATGGTCTGGGGTCTGGATTTATTTTGGGCAATGGTCTGGGGTCTGGATTTATTTTGGGGTCTGGATTTATTTTGGGCCATGGTCTGGGGTCTGGATCTAATTTGGGCAATGGTCTTGGGTCTGGATTTATTTTGGGCAATGGTCTGGGGTCTGGATTTAATTTGGGCAATGGTCTGGGGTCTGGATTTAATTTGGGCAATGGTCTGGGGTCCGGATTTATTTTGAGGTCTGGATTTAATTTGGGCCATGGTCTGGGGTCTGGAATTATTTTGGGCCATGGTCTGGGGTCTGGATTTAATTTGGGCAATGGTCTGGGGTCTGGATTTATTTTGGGGTTTTGTGGGTGCCTGGATTGGTTCTGGTCTGAGGTCTGTGCTGATCTTTGTCTTTGTCCTGGACGGACTTTGAATTTATTTTGGAGCCCGATCCGCTGTCTGGATTTCATTAATATTTTTCCGGGTTGATGTTTTTAGATCTGGCCTTTACAGATCCGGTGACACTGAATATTCTTCCTTAAATTTTAACATTTTTTTTTCTTTATTTGTAGCTCTGAGAAATGGAGAAGATTCCATTTTTTTCCATTATTTTCTTTTTCTTTCTTTTTTTTTTATTGTTCTCTTCATTCTTTCATCTCCATAGAGGAGCTGGGATGGTCGGATCGCTGGTGACGTATTATACATTGTAATACCTGAGTCTTTTCCCGGGTAGTGCAGGCACCGGCTCCTTTTGACAGCTATGGGGACTTCCAGCATCCCCCATGTAACTCACCGACCCCCAACAATCCCATTGTCACTGATTGAAAGTGGCACCTAATGTGGCTGAACGGTTGCGATCCGAGCCGGCTCTGATCACTGCTGGTTACCGCAGATATTGGCTCTGTTCATCCAGATCTGCTCCCATGATGGATCTATGGCAGGGGTGGGGAACCTTCGGTCCGCATATAGCCCGGGATTACTTTTTCTGCGGCCCCCGGAAACATTCCTGCGCTGTTGCCAGCTGCCAGCCTTTTAAATCCCACTATGTGCTGAGAGGACTCTGGGTAGATGCTAGAATGTACGGGCTCCTTCCAGATCCTGATTGCAGCCCGTACATTGTAACAGACTGACTGTAAAGACGCTAGAATGTACGGGCTCTTTCTGGGACCTGACTGCAGCCCGTACATTCTAGGCTGAACCCTGGCCTATGCTCGCGTGCTCAGGGCTTGTGGGAGGGGTAAGCTGCGCTGCGCTCCTGTCACAGAAGAAGAGGTGCAGATTTATCGGCTTCGCTGCTGTAAATGCCTCAAGGACCTGTGCCATGTGACTCCTCATCCCCCCCAGTACTATGAATATGTAACCTATTGCAAACCCCGTCCAGTGTTGTGTAACCCCCACTGCTTTCCGTGCTGCCTCTTAGTGCTCTCCGTGCTGCCTCCTAGTGCTCTCCGTGCTGCCTCCTAGTGCTCTCCGTGCTGCCTCCCACTGCTTTCCGTGCTGCCTCCTAGTGCTCTCCGTGCTGCCTCCTAGTGCTCTCCGTGCTGCCTCCCACTGCTTTCCGTGCTGCCTCCTAGTGCTCTCCGTGCTGCCTCCTAGTGCTCTCCGTGCTGCCTCCCACTGCTTTCCGTGCAGCCTCCTAGTGCTCTCCGTGCTGCCTCCTAGTGCTCTCCGTGCTGCCTCCTAGTGCTCCCAATGCTGCCTCCTAGTCCTCTCAATGCTGCCTCCTAGTGCTCTCCATGCTGCCTCCTAGTGCTCTCCATGCTGCCTCCTAGTGCTCTCCGTGCTGCCTCCTAGTGCTCTCCATGCTGCCTCCTAGTGTTCTCCATGCTGTCTCCTAGTGCTCTCTGTGCTGCCACCTAGTGCTCTCTGTGCTGCCTCCTAGTGCTCTCCATGTTGTCTCCTAGTGCTCTCAGTGCTGCCTCGTAGTGCTCTCCGTGCTGCCTCCTAGTGCTCTCCATGCTGCCTTCTAGTGCTACCACTGCTGCCTTCTAGTGCTCTCCGTGTTGCCTCCTAGTGCTCCGTGCTGCCTCCTAGTGCTCTCCGTGCTGCCTCCTACTGCTCTCAGTGCTGCCCCCTAGTGATTTCTGTGCTGCCACATAGTGCTTTCCGTGCTGCCACCTAGTGCTGTCCGTGCTGCCACCTAGTGCTGTCCATGCTGCCACCTAGTGCTGTCCGTGCTGCCACCTAGTGCTGTCCGTGCTGCCTCCTAGTGCTGTCCGTGCTGCCACCTAGTGCTGTCCGTGCTGCCACCTAGTGCTGTCCGTGCTGCCACCTAGTGCTGTCCGTGCTGCCACCTAGTGCTGTCCGTGCTGCCACCTAGTGCTTTCTGTGCCGCCGCCATTGATTTCTCTTGCCCCAGCATCTCCTGTGATGGATACGCCCCTAGCCCTCCTGTGATGTATATGCACCAGCCTCTCTTAGGATGTATACGCCCAAGCCTCTCCTCCTTTGATGTGTACCCCCAGTGTTTCCTGCAATTTATTCGCCCCAGTATCTCCTGTGATGTATATGCCTCAGTGTCTCCTGTGATTATATGCCCCAGCCCCTCCTGTGAGGTATACCCCCAGTGTCTCCTGTGATGTATATGCCCCAGCCCCTCCTGTGATGTGTACCCCCAATGTCTCCTGTGATGTATATGCCCCAGCCCCTCCTGTGATATGTACCCTAGTGTCTCCTGTGATGTATATGCCGCAGCCCCTCCTGTGATGTGTATCCTTAGTGTCTCCTGTGATATATATGCCCCAGCCTCTCCTGTGATGTATATGCCCCAGCCCCTCCTGTGATGTGTACGCCCAGTGTCTCCTGTGATGTATATGCCCCAGCCCCTTCTGTGATGTGTACGGCCAGTGTCTCCTGTGATGTATATGCCCCAGCCCCTCCTGTGATGTGTACCCTCAGTGTCTCCTGTGATGTATATGCCCCAGCCTCCCCTGGGATGTATATGCCCCAGCATCTCCTGTGATGTATATGATGTATATGACCCAGCCTCTCCTGGGATGTATATGCCCCAGCGTCTCCTGGGATGTATGTGATGTACAGTTAGGTCCAGAAATCTTTGGACAGTGACACAATTTTGGCGAGTTGGGCTCTGCATGCCACCACATTGGATTTGAAATGAAACCTCTACAACAGAATTCAAGTGCAGATTGTAACGTTTAATTTGAAGGTTTGAACAAAAATATCTGATAGAAATTGTAGGAATTGTCACATTTCTTTACAAACACTCCACATTTTAGGAGGTCAAAAGTAATTGGACAAATAAACCAAACCCAAACAAAATATTTTTATTTTCAATATTTTGTTGCGAATCCTTTGGAGGCAATCACTGCCTTAAGTCTGGAACCCATGGACATCACCAAACGCTGGGTTTCCTCCTTCTTAATGCTTTGCCAGGCCTTTACAGCCGCAGCCTTCAGGTCTTGCTTGTTTGTGGGTCTTTCCGTCTTAAGTCTGGATTTGAGCAAGTGAAATGCATGCTCAATTGGGTTAAGATCTGGTGATTGACTTGGCCATTGCAGAATGTTCCACTTTTTTGCACTCATGAACTCCTGGGTAGCTTTGGCTGTATGCTTGGGGTCATTGTCCATCTGTACTATGAAGCGCCGTCCGATCAACTTTGCGGCATTTGGCTGAATCTGGGCTGAAAGTATATCCCGGTACACTTCAGAATTCATCCGGCTACTCTTGTCTGCTGTTATGTCATCAATAAACACAAGTGACCCAGTGCCATTGAAAGCCATGCATGCCCATGCCATCACGTTGCCTCCACCATGTTTTACAGAGGATGTGGTGTGCCTTGGATCATGTGCCGTTCCCTTTCTTCTCCACACTTTTTTCTTCCCATCATTCTGGTACAGGTTGATCTTTGTCTCATCTGTCCATAGAATACTTTTCCAGAACTGAGCTGGCTTCATGAGGTGTTTTTCAGCAAATGTAACTCTGGCCTGTCTATTTTTGGAATTGATGAATGGTTTGCATCTAGATGTGAACCCTTTGTATTTACTTTCATGGAGTCTTCTCTTTACTGTTGACTTAGAGACAGATACACCTACTTCACGGAGAGTGTTCTGGACTTCAGTTGATGTTGTGAACGGGTTCTTCTTCACCAAAGAAAGTATGCGGCGATCATCCACCACTGTTGTCATCCGTGGACGCCAAGGCCTTTTTGAGTTCCCAAGCTCACCAGTCAATTCCTTTTTTCTCAGAATGTACCCGACTGTTGATTTTGCTACTCCAAGCATGTCTGCTATCTCTCTGATGGATGTTTTCTTTTTTTTCAGCCTCAGGATGTTCTGCTTCACCTCAATTGAGAGTTCCTTAGACCGCATGTTGTCTGGTCACAGCAACAGCTTCCAAATGCAAAAGCACACACCTGTAATCAACCCCAGACCTTTTAACTACTTCATTGATTACAGGTTAACGAGAGAGACGCCTTCAGAGTTAATTGGAGCCCTTAGAGTCCCTTGTCCAATTACTTTTGGTCCCTTTAAAAAGAGGAGGCTATGCATTACAGAGCTATGATTCCTAAACCCTTTCTCCAATTTGGATGTGAAAACTCTCATATTGCAGCTGGGAGTGTGCACTTTCAGCCCATATTATATATATAATTGTATTTCTGAACATGTTTTTGTAAACAGCTAAAATAACAAAACTTGTGTCACTGTCCAAATATTTCTGGACCTAACTGTATATGCCCCAGCCTCTCCTGGAATGTATATGCCCCAGCCTCTCCTGGGATGTATATGCCCAAGGCTCTCGTGGGATGTATATGCCCCAGCATCTCCTGTGATGTATATGATGTATATGACCCAGCCTCTCCTGGGATGTATATGCACCAGCATCTCCTGTGATATATGTGATGTATATGCCCCAACCTCTTCTGTGATGTATATGCCCCAGCCTCTCCTGGGATGTATATGCCCCAGCATCTCCTGTGATGTATATCATGTATATGCCCCAGCCTCTCCTGGGATGTATATGCCCCAGGCTCTCCTGGGATGTATATGCCCCAGCATCTCCTGTGATGTATATGATGTATATGACCCAGCCTCTCCTGGGATGTATATGCACCAGCATCTCCTGTGATATATGTGATGTATATGCCCCAGCCTCTTCTGTGATGTATATGCCCCAGCCTCTCCTGGGATGTATATGCCCCATCCTCTCCTGGGATGTATATGCCCCAACCCCTCCTGTGATGTGTACCCTCAGTGTCTCCTGTGATGTATATGCCCCAGCGTCTCCTGTGATGTATATGCCCCAGTCTCTCCTGGGATGCATATGCCCCAGCCTCTCCTGGGATGTATATGCACCAGTGTCTCCTGTGATATATGTGATGTATATGCCCCAGCCTCTCCTGGGATGTATATGCCCCAGCCTCTCCTGGGATGTATATGCCCCAGCCTCTCCTGGGATGTATATGCCCCAGCGTCTTCTGTGATGTGTACCCCCAGTGTCTCCAGGGATGTATATGCCCCAGTGTCTCCTGGGATGTATATGCCCCCAGCCTCTCTAGACCGAGACAAACCTGGAAAAGCAGTTGTGAAAAACAACATCACCAATATCCCCAAACATCACTAAAGAGAAGCAGCTCCGGCCACCACATTAGGGGTGAGTTAATTAATTGTTTGACCAAATATATCCAGGTAGTTTTCAAGTTGATAATTTGGTGCAGCCCCCGAAGGTTGGTAGAAAATTCCAAAGGGCCCCCGGCAGTAACAAGGTTCCCTACCCCTAGTCTATGGAGTGTGAGAGGGAAGAACTGAGGATCCCCAGAGAGCGGCCACCATGGGGGGAGCTCATCATCAGGGGCATATCTACAATAGGGGCAGGGGGTGCAATCGCCTCTGGGCCCCAGGGTCCCAAAAGTGCCCAAAATACCAATGAGAAATCCCAATCTGCAGCCCCCCTCTCCTGTCGTCCTGGTAGATGACTATGCACGGATTTGGCACAGTTTGGGCCCGATTTACCCCTTTTTTATTGGCTTTTGTTCCGATAATCCAGCCCAATTATATCCTGACATTAATGATGGCAGACAGGACGCCGTCCCCTCCACCGGGCGCCAGACCCCCTTTATAGCGTCTCTCCTAATCTAATTACCGGGGTCCGTGCCCCTCGGGCGGTGCAGCATTCAGCCGTGCCAGGGGCCATGAAGTCACATAAAGCAGTTCGACGGGCGACCTCCTGCAGAGATCCCATTGCATCTCACGTCTCACCCGACTACCGAACCCATCACAACCCGGAGGACACAAATCTGCCAAAAATGTTCCATAACGAAACAAATCTGCGGCTCTATCCAGAGATGAGAGAAATGATCGGAGACAAACTCACCGGAAATGTTTATTCCTGGATTTACCGAATTACATTTATTTATAATTCATTAGGGGCCAAGAAGGGGTTAAAAAAATATGTCCGCAGGCCGAGTCCAATCATTAAGAGACTTGTCACAAAAAACTCATTCACCTTGGGGAGTTGGGGGTAAGCTGCACGGAGGACTGGGGACTGGGGGCAGCTGCGCGGGGGACTGGGGACTGGGGGCAGCTGCGCGGGGGACTGGGGACTGGGGGCAGCTGCGCAGGGGACTGGGGACTGGAGGGAGCTGCGCAGGGGACTGGGGACTGGAGGGAGCTGCGCAGGGGACTGGGGACTGCAGGGAGCTGCGCAGGGGACTGGGGACTGGAGGGAGCTGTGGGAGGACTGGGGACTGGAGGGAGCTGCGCGGGGGACTGGGGGGAGCTGTGGGAGGACTGGGGGGAGCTGTGTGGAGGACTGGGGAGAGCTGTGTGGAGGACTGGGGAGAGCTGTGCGGAGGACTGGGGGGAGCTGTGCGAGGACTGGGGGGAGCTGTGGGAGGACTGGGGGGAGCTGTGCGGAGGACTGGGGAGAGCTGTGCGGAGGACTGGGGGGAGCTGTGCGAGGACTGGGGGGAGCTGTGAGGAGGACTGGGGGGAGCTGTGAGGAGGACTGGGGGGAGCTGTGCGGAGGACTGGGGGGAGCTGTGCGGAGGATTGGGGGAGCTGTGCGGAGGACTGGGGGGAGCTGCGCGGAGGACTGGGGGGAGCTGCGCGGAGGACTGGGGGGATCTGCGCGGAGGACTGGGGGGAGTTGTGAGGAGGACTGGGGGGAACTGTGAGGAGGACTGGGGGGAGCCGTGCAGAGAACTGGGGGGAGCTGTGCGGAGGACTGGGGGAGCTGTGCGGAGGACTGGGGGGAGCCGTGCGGAGGATTGGGGGGAGCCGTGCGGAGGATTGGGGGGAGCCGTGCGGAGGACTGGGGGGAGCCGTGCGGAGGACTGGGGACTGGGGGGAGCTGTGCGGAGGACTGGGGGGAGCTGCACGGAGGATTGGGGGCAGCTGCGTGGAGGATTGGGGGCAGCTGCGTGGAGGATTGAGGGGAGCTGTGCGGAGGACTGGGGGGAGCTATGCGGAGGACTAGGGGGAGCCGTGCGGAGGACTGTGGGGAGCCGTGCGGAGGACTGTGGGGAGCCGTGCGGAGGACTGTGGGGAGCCGTGCGGAGGACTGGGGGGGAATTGTGCGGAGGACTGGGGGGGAATTGTGTGGAGGACTGCGGTGAGCCGTGCGGAGGACTGGGGGGAGCCGTGCGGAGGACTGTGGGGAGCCGTGCGGAGGACTGTGGGGAGCCGTGCGGAGGACTGGGGGGGAATTGTGCGGAGGACTAGGGGGGAATTGTGTGGAGGACTGGGGGGAGCCGTGCGGAGGACTGGGGGGAGCCGTGCGGAGGACTGGGGGGAGCCGTGCGGAGGACTGGGGGGACCTGTGCGGAGGACTGTGGGGAGCCGTGCGGAGGACTGTGGGGAGCCGTGCGGAGGACTGGGGGGGAATTGTGCGGAGGACTGGGGACTGGGGGGAGCTGTGCGGAGGACTGGGGGGAGCTGCACGGAGGATTGGGGGCAGCTGCGCGGAGGACTGGGAGAGCTGCGTGGAGGATTGAGGGGAGCTGTGCGGAGGACTGGGGGGAGCCGTGCGGAGGACTGGGGGGAGCCGTGCGGAGGACTGTGGGGAGCCGTGCGGAGGACTGTGGGGAGCCGTGCGGAGGACTGTGGGGAGCCGTGCGGAGGACTGGGGGGAGCCGTGCGGAGGACTGGGGACTGGAGGGAGCTGTGCGGAGGACTGGGGGGAGCTGCACGGAGGATTGGGGGCAGCTGCGCGGAGGACTGGGAGAGCTGCGTGGAGGATTGAGGGGAGCTGTGCGGAGGACTGGGGGGAGCCGTGCGGAGGACTGGGGGGAGCCGTGCGGAGGACTGTGGGGAGCCGTGAGGAGGACTGTGGGGAGCCATGCGGAGGACTGTGGGGAGCTGTGCGGAGGACTGTGGGGAGCCGTGCGGAGGACTGGGGGGGAATTGTGCGGAGGACTGGGGGGGAATTGTGTGGAGGACTGCGGGGAGCCGTGCGGAGGACTGGGGGAGCCGTGCGGAGGACTGGGGGGAGCCGTGCGGAGGACTGGGGGGAGCTGTGCGGAGGAGTGGGGGGGCTGTGCGGAGGACTGGGGGAGCCGTGCGGAGGACTGGGGGGGAATTGTGCGGAGGACTGGGGACTGGGGGGAGCTGTGCGGAGGACTAGGGGGAGCCGTGCGGAGGACTGTGGGGAGCCGTGCGGAGGACTGTGGGGAGCCGTGCGGAGGACTGGGGGGGAATTGTGCGGAGGACTGGGGGGGAATTGTGTGGAGGACTGCGGTGAGCCGTGCGGAGGACTGGGGGGAGCCGTGCGGAGGACTGTGGGGAGCCGTGCGGAGGACTGTGGGGAGCCGTGCGGAGGACTGGGGGGGAATTGTGCGGAGGACTAGGGGGGAATTGTGTGGAGGACTGCGGGGAGCCGTGCGGAGGACTGGGGGGGAATTGTGCGGAGGACTAGGGGGGAATTGTGTGGAGGACTGGGGGGAGCCGTGCGGAGGACTGGGGGGAGCCGTGCGGAGGACTGGGGGGAGCCGTGCGGAGGACTGGGGGGAGCCGTGCGGAGGACTGGGGGGAGCCGTGCGGAGGACTGGGGGGACCTGTGCGGAGGACTGTGGGGAGCCGTGCGGAGGACTGTGGGGAGCCGTGCGGAGGACTGGGGGGGAATTGTGCGGAGGACTGGGGACTGGGGGGAGCTGTGCGGAGGACTGGGGGGAGCTGCACGGAGGATTGGGGGCAGCTGCGCGGAAGACTGGGAGAGCTGCGTGGAGGATTGAGGGGAGCTGTGCGGAGGACTGGGGGGAGCCGTGCGGAGGACTGGGGGGAGCTGCACGGAGGATTGGGGGCAGCTGCGCGGAGGACTGGGAGAGCTGCGTGGAGGATTGAGGGGAGCTGTGCGGAGGACTGGGGGGAGCCGTGCGGAGGACTGTGGGGAGCCGTGCGGAGGACTGTGGGGAGCCGTGCGGAGGACTGTGGGGAGCCGTGCGGAGGACTGTGGGGAGCCGTGCGGAGGACTGGGGGGAGCCGTGCGGAGGACTGGGGACTGGAGGGAGCTGTGCGGAGGACTGGGGGGAGCTGCGCGGAGGACTGGGAGAGCTGCGTGGAGGATTGAGGGGAGCTGTGCGGAGGACTGGGGGGAGCCGTGCGGAGGACTGGGGGGAGCCGTGCGGAGGACTGTGGGGAGCCGTGAGGAGGACTGTGGGGAGCCGTGCGGAGGACTGTGGGGAGCCGTGCGGAGGACTGGGGGGGAATTGTGCGGAGGACTGGGGGGGAATTGTGTGGAGGACTGCGGGGAGCCGTGCGGAGGACTGGGGGGAGCCGTGCGGAGGACTGTGGGGAGCCGTGCGGAGGACTGTGGGGAGCCATGCGGAGGACTGTGGGGAGCTGTGCGGAGGACTGTGGGGAGCCGTGCGGAGGACTGGGGGGGAATTGTGCGGAGGACTGGGGGGGAATTGTGTGGAGGACTGCGGGGAGCCGTGCGGAGGACTGGGGGGAGCCGTGCGGAGGACTGGGGGGAGCCGTGCGGAGGACTGGGGGGAGCTGTGCGGAGGAGTGGGGGGGCTGTGCGGAGGACTGGGGGAGCCGTGCGGAGGACTGGGGGGAGCCGTGCGGAGGACTGGGGGGAGCTGTGCGGAGGAGTGGGGGGTCTGTGCGGAGGACTGGGGGGAGCTGTGAGGAGGACTGGGGGGAGCTGTGAGGAGGACTGGGGGAATTGTGCGGAGGACTGGGGGGAACTCTGCGGAGGACTGGGGGAAACTGTGCGGAGGACTGGGGGGAGCTGTGCGAGGACTGGGGGGAACTCTGCGGAGGACTGGGGGGAACTGTGCGGAGGACTGGGGGAATTGTGTGGAGGACTGGGGGGAGCTGTGAGGAGGACTGGGGGAACTGTGTGGAGGACTGGGGGGAACTGTGCGGAGGACTGGGGGGAGCTGTGAGGAGGACTGGGGGAACTGTGCGGAGGACTGGGGGGAACTGTGCGGAGGACTGGGGGGAACTGTGCGGAGGACTGGGGGGAGCTGTGAGGAGGACTGGGGGAATTGTGTGGAGGACTGGGGGGAGCTGTGAGGAGGACTGGGGGAACTGTGTGGAGGACTGGGGGGAACTGTGCGGAAGACTGGGGGAACTGTGCGGAGGACTGGGGGGAACTGTGCGGAGGACTGGGGGGAACTCTGCGGAGGACTGGGGGGAGCTGTGAGGAGGACTGGGGGAATTGTGTGGAGGACTGGGGGCAGTTGTGAGGAGGACTGGGGGGAACTGTGCGGAGGACTGGGGGGAACTGTGCGGAGGACTGGGGGGAACTGTGCGGAGGACTGGGGGGAACTGTGCGGAGGACTGGGGGGAACTGTGCGGAGGACTGGGGGGAACTCTGCGGAGGACTGGGGGGAGCTGTGAGGAGGACTGGGGGAATTGTGTGGAGGACTGGGGGCAGTTGTGAGGAGGACTGGGGGGAATTTTGTGGAGGACTGGGGGAATTGTGAGGAGGACTGGGGGCAGTTGTGAGGAGGACTGGGGGGAATTGTGTGGAGGACTGGGGGCAGTTGTGAGGAGGACTGGGGGGAATTGTGTGGAGGACTGGGGGAATTGTGAGGAGGACTGGGGGGAGCTGTGAGGAGGACTGGGGGCAGTTGTGAGGAGGACTGGGGGATTTTGAAAATCCAATTTCCCCCGATTATCAGCACATTGTCCTAATTATAATTTCGGTATATTTGTTCTCTCGTCACATCTGATTTTTGAAGCTTTTTTAGGCTATGCATTTAATTCATTGGAATGGGAGGAGCCACTGAGAGTGGGAGGAGCCATTGGGGAAGGGGAGGAGTCAGCAGGGGCCGTGCATTTCTCTGGAGCCGGGTGACTCTGTGACTAAATGATCGCTCTAAGTCAACACACAACACATGGCTGCCGAGAAAGGGTCAATAATGAGTGGTGCAATGAGCTGTGTGTGGAGGGTGGGGGGCACGCGGGGGATTCACAGGCACAGCGCGCGGGGATTTACACATGGGCCCCTCGGGGGCGGTCTCCCGGCCAGCACCCTCCACGGTGGCGGGATCCATTACTGCCCGTCTGTGTCACAGCCACACACCAGGGCGGCAGCAGCAAATTCCAGTAACAATATGCCCCCATCCCAGGAGCGGCAATGACCAGTAACACAGTCACCGCACAGCACCTACCGGGCCATGGAGCTAAGATACAATTGTAACAAACCCTCAGCTCTGAGTAAAGCGTTCCAGAACATTGATATGAATATTCTGTGACATGAAGCGGAGATGTAATACACAAAGCCCCACAGTCTCTAGAGAAGAGAAGATTTTTTTCTTGCTGTCAGTTTAGGGTTAGTCTCATTTTATTATAGCACTGAAAAAGCTGAGCTGCAGTGAAAAGCATGGAGGAGAGACAGCCTCTGAAAACAGTAGAGGGGGTCTCAGACCCCGCTGACTCCTATAGATCTTGCAGGTGATCTGGAGCTGTACTTCATATGACGAGATCAAGTATACGTCATTTCTACACGTGGAAAACTACATGGCTCTGCTACATCTGCCAAATGTGAGCTGTCTATATCTGACAAACATGGCTTTTGTCTGACAACTATGTTATAGCTGAAGCAGCTCTGCTACATCTGACAAACTCAGCTCTGCTACATCTGACAAACTCAGCCCTGCTACATCTGACAAACTCAGCTCTGCTACATCTGACAAACTCAGCCCTGCTACGTCTGATAATCTCAGGTTTGCAACATCTGATAATCTCAGTTTTGCTACACCTACATGTTCAGCTCTGCTACATCTGACAAGCTCAGTATTTCTACATGTACATGTTCAGCTCTGCTACATATAACAAACTAAGCTCTATTTCATCTATGTGTTCAGCTCTGCTACATCTACATGTTCAGCTCTACTACATCTGACATGCTCAGGTCTTCTCCATCTGACATGCTCTGCTCCATCTACATGTTCAGCTCTACTACATCTTACATGCTCAGGTCTTCTCCATCTGACATGCTCAGCTCTACTACATTTTCATGTTCAGCTCTGCTATATCTTACAAGCTCAGCTCTACTACATCTCATGTTCAGCTCTACTATAGCTTCATGTTCAGCTCTGCTACATCTACATGTTCAGCCCTGCTCCATCTGACATGCTCAGCTCTGCTACATCTACATGTTCAGCTCTACTACATCTGACATGCTCAGCTCTACTAAATTCATATGTTCAGCTCTACTACATCTGACATGCTCAGCTTTGCTACATCTGACGTCCTCAGCTCTACTACATCTTCATGTTCAGCACTGCTACATCTGACATGCTCAGCTCTACTACATCTAATTGTTCCTCTCTGCTACTTCTGACATGCTCAGCTCTGCTACATCTACATGTTCAGCACTGCTACATCTCACATGCTCAGCTCTACTACATCTACATGTTCAGCTCTACTACATCTGACATGCTCAGCTCTGCTACATCTGATATCCTCAGCTCTACTACATCTTCATGTTCAGCACTGCTACATCTGACATGCTCAGCTCTACTACATCTAATTGTTCCTCTCTGCTACATCTGACATGCTCAGCTCTACTACATCTACATGTTCAGCACTGCTACATCTCACATGCTCAGCTCTACTACATCTACATGTTCAGCTCTAGTACATCTGACATGCTCAGCTCTGCTACATCTGACATCCTCAGCTCTACTACATCTTCATGTTCAGCACTGCTACATCTGACATCCTCAGCTCTACTACATCTTCATGTTCAGCACTGCTACATCTGACATGCTCAGCTCTACTACATCTAATTGTTCCTCTCTTCTACATCTGACATGCTCAGCTCTACTACATCTACATGTTCAGCACTGCTACATCTCACATGCTCAGCTCTACTACATCTACATGTTCAGCTCTGCTACATGTGACATGCTCAGCTCTGCTACATCTACATATTCAGCTCTGCTACATCTGACATGCTCAGCTCTACTACATCTACATGTTCAGCTCTACTACATCTAACATGCTCAGCTCTGCTACATCTGACATGCTCAGCTCTACTACATCTACATGTTCAGCTCTACTACATCTAACATGCTCAGCTCTGCTACATCTACATGTTCAGCTCTGCTACATGTGACATGCTCAGCTCTGCTACATCTACATGTTCAGCTCTGCTACATGTGACATGCTCAGCTCTGCTACATCTACATATTCAGCTCTGCTACATCTGACATGCTCAGCTCTACTACATCTACATGTTCAGCTCTGCTACATCTACATGTTCAACTCTACTACATCTGACATGCTCAGCTCTGCTACATCTGACATGCTCAGCTCTGCTACATCTACATGTTCAGCTCTACTACATCTACATGCTCAGCTCTGCTACATCTACATGCTCAGCTCTGCTACATCTGCCATCCTTGGCTTCTCCCAATCTGGCGAGCCCCAGCCTCTCTACGTCTCACACATTTAGCTCTGCTATATCCGATAGCGGTGACCTTTCTACACCTGCCTTCGCTCTTGTTTATGTGTCAGTCTCAGCTCTGCTACATCTGTATGTGTTTAGTCAGTTCCCGCTGACTGGCTGCAGGGGTTAAGGCAATCTCAGTAAATCACATCACACTTTGTGGTTTTATGCGGCTGGCTCTGCGCCCGGCCACATTACAGATTCCTGGCTGATGCGGCTCCTCTTTTTTTTCTGTGATGGAGTTTGATAGAACTGCGGACAGGAATCGTGTTCCCTGCGATTGGTGGCAGCGGTTACCTGAAGGACACCAGGACGATTGTCAAGGGGCCCAAACTTCACGGGGCCCCTAATATGAATCCTGGGAGCTGTCCAAATTTACACCAGGACATTGAAAGTTAACCCATTTCCTACCGTACACCACAACGTAATGTAAAATGAACTATTTCCCACCCCTAGACCACCAGGGACTGCAAAATTAAAAGGGGTGTACAGGCGTACCCTGGATAGGTCATTAATATCGTAATCCTGGATAACCCCTCCAACCTTTCTACTGCTTTACACCAGGAGGTGTAAAATTAACCGTTTCACTACTCTAGACCACCAGGGAATATAAAACTAACCATTTCTCTACTCTACACCACCAGGGAATATAAAACTAACCATTTCTCTACTCTAGACCACCAGGGAATATAAAACTAACCATTTTACTACTCTAGACCACCAGGGAATATAAAACTAACCATTTCTCTACTCTAGACCACCAGGGAATATAAATCTAACCATATGACTACTCTAGACCACCAGGGGATATAAAACTAACCATTTCACTACTCTAGACCACCAAGGGATATAAAACTAACCATTTCACTATTCTAGAACACCAGGGAATATAAAACTAACCATTTCTCTACTCTAGACCACCAGGGAATATAAAACTAACCATTTCTCTACTCTACACCACCAGGGAATATAAAACTAACCATTTCTCTACTCTAGACCACCAGGGAATATAAAACTAACCATTTCTCTACTCTAGACCACCAGGGAATATAAAACTAACCCTTTTGCTAGTCTAGACCACCAGGGAATATCCAACTAACCATTTGACTACTCTTGACCACCAGGGAATATCAAACTAACCATTTCTCTACTCTAGACCACCAGGGAATATAAATCTAACCATATGACTACTCTAGACCACCAGGGGATATAAAACTAACCATTTCACTACTCTAGACCACCAAGGGATATAAAACTAACCATTTCACTATTCTAGAACACCAGGGAATATAAAACTAACCATTTCTCTACTCTACACCACCAGGGAATATAAAACTAACCATTTCTCTACTCTAGACCACCAGGGAATATAAAACTAACCATTTCTCTACTCTAGACCACCAGGGAATATAAAACTAACCCTTTTGCTAGTCTAGACCACCAGGGAATATCCAACTAACCATTTGACTACTCTTGACCACCAGGGAATATCAAACTAGCCATTTCACTATTTTAGCTCACCAGGTAATGTAAAATTACCTTACCACTACTCTAGACCACCTGGGAATATAAAACTAACCATTTCACTACTCTAGACCACCAGGGAATATAAAACCAAACATTTCACAACTCTCACCAGGTAGTGTAAAATTAACCATTGCATTACTCTAGACCACCTGGTAAAGTAAAATTCACCATTTCATAATTTAGACCACCAAAGAGTATAACATTAACAATTTCAGGGAATTTAAAATTAAAGTTTCTGCTCTAGACTATCAAGAAATGTGCAATAAGCTGTTCAATTCTAAGGGGGTTGAAAATGGTTTTGCCGTCTTCTTACAAAATACTCCAGTTGTTGCCTATTGGATATGTTGTGTTTTGTACTACGCTATGTTATAAGAATGCTGCAGGTGAAGACTGTGCATCAGATTCATTGACATGCAGCAGATGCTGAGAAGGATTGCTACACTTTGTATCAATACATTTTGTAAGACAAATGTATAAGATGTCCAGGCAGCGGATCACTGAGCAGCAGGACTGATTTCTGGAGTGATGGATGCATAAAGAGCTAACAAACTGGGCTGCTGTGTGAGCTGCTGAGTCAGGAAGAATGTGGAGTTAGTATTAGCATGTTTGGCTGGATGCATAAAGAGTTAACACACTGAGCTGCTGTGTGAGCTGCTGAGTCTGGGAAAATGAGGAGTTAGCATTATCATGTTTGGCTGGATACATAAAGAGTTAACACACTGAGCTGCTGTGTGAGCTGCTGAGTCAGGGGAATGTGGAGTTAGTATTAGTATGTTTGGCTGGATGCATAAAGAGTTAACACACTGAGTTGCTGTGTGAGCTGCTGTGTCAGGGGGAATGTGGAGATAGCATTAGCATGTTTGCTCACCACCCCTAAAAGTTTACATTCAGTTGTGTTGAGCTGGGGAAGATCTTCAGAAAAACTTCAGACATGAAGAATAAAGAAGCCTAAAAGGAAAAGCTAGCAAGAAACGAGTAAGTAACATTTACCAGTCAGTGTAGAGATAGAAACAAAAAGATTGTGTCGGTGTGAAGGAAGTGCTGCTGAGGTGTTTGCCATCAGACTGTCACAAGTACAAAGGGTCACCAGAGTTAGTTTATTGCTGTAACCCAACGATTTACTTTTGGTTAAGCCTGTTACTTCTAAAGGAGACTTTATAAAATCCACTTAAACTGTTGCTAGTGACCATTTGCATTACTTTCACCATCCATGAGTGAAAAAAACACTCTGTCCCATAATTACCAGGGTATCCACACTATTTAAATGGCTACACTGCCTGTCACACCCGTTACACACTACTGTAGACCACTAGGAACTGTAAAATTAACAATATCAGTCACCTAGACCACCAGGGAATGTGAAACTAACCGGTCAATACTCTAGACCACCAGGGAATGTGAAACTGACCAGTCAATACTCTAGCCCACCAGGGAATGTGAAACTAACCAGTCAATACTCTAGACCACCAGGGAATGTGAAACTGACCAGTCAATACTCTAGACCACCAGGGAATGTGAAACTAACCGGTCAATACTCTAGACCACCAGGGAATGTGAAGCTAAGCAGTCAATACTGTAGACTACCAGGGGATGTGAAACTGACCAGTCAATACTGTAGACCACCAGGGAATGTGAAACTGACCAGTCAATACTCTAGACCACCAGGGAATGTGAAACTAACCGGTTAATACTCTAGACCACCAGGGAATGTGAAACTCACCGGTCAATACTCTAGACCACCAGGGAATGTGAAGCTAAGCAGTCAATACTGTAGACTACCAGGGGATGTAAAACTAACCAGTCAATACTGTAGACCACCAGGGAATGTGAAACTGACCAGTCAATACTCTAGATCTCCAGGGAATGTAAGACTAACCAGTCAATACTCTAGATCTCCAGGGAATGTAAAACTAACCAGTCAATACTGTAGACCACCAGGGAATGTAAAACTAACCAGTCAATACTCTAGACCAGCAGGGAATGTGAAACTGACCAGTCAATACTCTAGATCTCCAGGGAATGTAAAACTAACCAGTCAATACTGTAGACCACCAGGGAATGTGAAACTGACCAGTCAATACTCTAGACCACCAGGGAATGTGAAACTAACCGGTCAATACTCTAGACCACCAGGGAATGTGAAGCTAAGCAGTCAATACTGTAGACTACCAGGGGATGTGAAACTGACCAGTCAATACTGTAGACCACCAGGGAATGTGAAACTGACCAGTCAATACTCTAGACCACCAGGGAATGTGAAACTAACCGGTCAATACTCTAGACCACCAGGGAATGTGAAGCTAAGCAGTCAATACTGTAGACTACCAGGGGATGTGAAACTGACCAGTCAATACTGTAGACCACCAGGGAATGTGAAACTGACCAGTCAATACTCTAGACCACCAGGGAATGTGAAACTAACCGGTCAATACTCTAGACCACCAGGGAATGTGAAACTAACCGGTCAATACTCTAGACCACCAGGGAATGTGAAGCTAAGCAGTCAATACTGTAGACTACCAGGGGATGTAAAACTAACCAGTCAATACTGTAGACCACCAGGGAATGTGAAACTGACCAGTCAATACTCTAGATCTCCAGGGAATGTAAAACTAACCAGTCAATACTGTAGACCACCAGGGAATGTAAAACTAACCAGTCAATACTCTAGACCACCAGGGAATGTAAAACTAACCAGTCAATACTCTAGACCACCAGGGAATGTAAAACTAACCAGTCAATACTCTAGACCACCAGGGAATGTGAAACTAACCGGTCAATACTCTAGACCACCAGGGGATGTAAAACTAACCAGTCAATACTCTAGACCACCAGGGAATGTGAAACTGACCAGTCAATACTCTAGACCACCAGGGAATGTGAAACTGACCAGTCAATACTCTAGATCTCCAGGGAATGTAAAACTAACCAGTCAATACTGTAGACCACCAGGGAATGTAAAACTAACCAGTCAATACTCTAGACCACCAGGGAATGTGAAACTGACCAGTCAATACTCTAGACCACCAGGGAATGTGAAGCTAAGCAGTCAATACTGTAGACTACCAGGGGATGTAAAACTAACCAGTCAATACTCTAGACCACCAGGGAATGTGAAACTGACCAGTCAATACTCTAGATCTCCAGGGAATGTAAAACTAACCAGTCAATACTGTAGACCACCAGGGAATGTGAAACTAACCAGTCAATACTCTAGACCACCAGGGAATGTGAAACTAACCAGTCAATACTCTAGACCACCAGGGGATTCAATATAAAAAATTCAGTCATCTAGACCACTGGGTAATGTGACATTAGCCAGTCAGTACTCTAGACCACCAGGGAAATTTAAAATAAAAAAACTCAGTCATCCTAACTACCAGGGAATATAAAATTACAGCTTCAATGCTCTTACTGTAGAGAATCCATACAAAAAATTCTGACTTCCTCCAACCACCACTAGAGGGTGTGCACTGAATTCACTGGTTCAACTGTATATATTCAGCGCCCTCTAGTGGTGGCTGTGGGGAGACAGAATATTTTTATTTGTTCTTTGTTTAGTATACATTGTTTGCAACTCTGTGTCAGAAAATAAATACTGACAAATGATTCAGAACAGAATGTTAAACCTACTTAGAAATCAAAATTGTTTTCATGGAGGACACCGCCTTAATCCCACCATGTTTGAGATTTCAAGGGCTTGAGACTTTAAGCGGAGATTTTCTCTTAGATGCCGCCATATGGTGAGTTTGTTTCCAACTTTCCTTAATTTTCAGATCCAGTTGAAGGATTTAATAACTTTTTCTTGGCCATATTTCTTTCTTGACATGTCCTTAAATAATTGTGTGTCCAAAAACTAATCCCATTATCCCGGCTTTATAAGTTAATGGCTATTTATTTAACAAAAAAACTGACAAGGCATAAAAGCAGAATAAACATATTAACTACAACAGAACACCAGACACATCCAGATGGCTCAGGACTCAGGGCGACTTCATGGACCATTTACCAAAAGAAGCGACCAAATTAAAGAAAAAGTCAAAATCTACGAAAAAAGGACTATATGGCCATGGTGTCTCCTTTCTTACTAGTTGTAATAGGAGGAAAAAAAATCTAACATGTTAGTACCGCCCATGAGGAGTAGACATGGGACCAAACTATGCTGAGGGTTTTCTCCTTTCTTGTTTGCTGCTTGTTAGGAGGAGATGTCCCAAGTAAGTTAGTGCCACCCATGAAGTGTAGAAATGTGACCAAACTATGCTGAGGGTTTCACATTTTTGTTTGCAGCCTATTGTAAGGAGAGATCCAAAGTATGTTAGTGCCGCCCATGAGGAGTGGAAATAAGACCAAACTATGCTGAGGGTATTTCCTTTTTTGTTTGCTGCTTATTGGGATGAGATGTCCCAGGTATGCTAGTACCACTCATGAGGAGTGGAAATATGACCAAACTATGCTGAGGGTTTCCCCTTTCTTGTTTGCTGGTCATTGGGAGATGTCCCAAGTATGTTAGTACCGCCCATGAGGAATGGAAATGGGACTAAACTATGCTGAATGTTTCCCAGTTTTTGTTTGCTGCTTATTGGAAGGAGATATGCCACGTATGTTAGTACCGCCCATGAGGAGTAGAAATGTGACCAAACTATGCTCAGGGTTTCCCCTTTTTTGTTTGCTACTTATTGGGAGGAAATGTCCCAGGTATACTAGTACTACCTATAAGGAGAGGAAATGTGACCAAATTATGCTGACAATATCCAAATTTTTTTTATGCCTATTTAGAGCAGATGTGCCAATTATGTTAGTACCACCCATGAGGAGTAAAATGTGACCAAACTATGCTGAGGATATCCAATTTTTTGTTTTCAGCCTATAGGGAGGAGATGTGCCAATTATGTTAGTACCACCCATGAGGAGTAGATATGTGACCAAACTATGCTGAGGGTTTCCCATTCTTGTTTGATGCTCAATGGGAGATGTCCCAAGTATGTTAGTACCACCCATGAGGAGTGGAAATGTGACCAAACTATGCTGAGGGTTTCCCATTTTTGTTTGCAGCTTATTGTGAGGAGAGGTCCAAAGTATGTTAGTGCCGCCCATGAGGAGTGGAAATGTGACCAAACTATCCTGAGGGTTTCCCCAGTTTTTTTTTGCTACTTATTGGGAGGAAATGTCCCAGGTATACTAGTACCACCCATGAGGGGTGGAAATGTGACCAAACTATGCTGATAGTTTCCAATTTTTTGTTACGCCTATTTGGAGCAGATGTTCCATTTATGTTAGTACCACCCATGAGGAGTAAAAATGTAACCAAACTATGCTGAAGATATCCAATTTTTTGTTTTCAGCCTATAGGGAGGAGATGTGCAAAGTATGTTAGTACCGCCCATGAGGAGTGGAAATATGACCAAACTATGCTGAAGGTTTCCCCTTTCTTGTTTGCTGCTCATTGGGTGATGTCCCAAGTATATTAGTACCACCCATGAGGAATGGAAATGTGACCAAACTATGCCAGAGGTTTCTCATTTTTTGTTTGCTGCTTATTAGGAGCAGATGTCCAAAGTATGTTAGTACTGCGCATGAGGAGTGGAAATGTGACCAAACTACGCTGAGGATTTCCCATGTTTTGCTTACAGCCTATTGGGAGGAGATGTACCAAGTATTTAAGTACCACCCTTGAGGAGTAGAAATGTGACCAAACTATAATCTCTATTTGGTTTAGCTTCATAAACTGCACCTTTTTTCATCTCGTGTAGGAGTGAAATTTGCTATGAAACTTGGAATCCTTGTACCGTACGTTGTTTGCTTCTTCATAGGGGGGGGGGGGCTGTAAAGAGAAGAAGCCCAAAACAAGTTAGCTCCGCCCATGAGGAAAAATGATGTGATCGAATTAAGCTTTTGGCTTGGGATTGAGCTATCCTTCCCTACCCATATAATCATGAATAGTATAACAACCATTATTAAATGGTAATTCCCCCCTACTAAACAAAACAAGTTATCCTGTATCCACGTGACCCCCAGGCATTCCGAGATTACTGATGTCACAGTACAGGGATAATGCACACAGTGATGTTCACAGTACAGCTCCCCTGGTAGTTTTTGCTTGCTTTCCTGGTAGTTTTGCTTGCTCCCCTGGTAGTTTTGCTTTCTCCCCTGGTAGTTTTGCTTGCTCCCCTGGTAGTTTTGCCTGCACCCCTGGTAGTTTTGCTTGCTCCCCTGGTAGTTTTGCTTGCTCCCCTGGTAGTTTTGCTTGCTCCCCTGGTAGTATTGCTTGCACCCCTGGTAATTTTGCTTGCTCCTCTGGTAGTATTGCTTGCTCCCCTGGTAGTTTTGCTTGCTCCCCTGGTAGTTTTGCTTGCTTTCCTGGTAGTTTTGCCTGCACCCCTGGTAGTATTGATTGCACCCCTGGTAGTTTTGCTTGCTACCCTGGTAGTTTTGCTTGCTCCCCTGGTAGTTTTGCTTGCTCCCCTGGTAGTATTGCTTGCTCTACTGGTAGTTTTGCTCATGCCTCACTTAATGATCTATCTTTGGAGGTACCACCGCCCCCTCAATGTTAGCAGGTTAGATGGTAATTAGAAGAAGAAAAATAGAAAAGTAGCAAGCCTAAAACACAGGATCGGCATTCAGGTCTTGGTTCATTGCTAGGATCCTCGATTCACTGAGATCAGACTATTGTTATAGCCATGTTGGGTCCCGCAGATGTGATGACCCCTGGCATTAGATGATTCCTCCATGTTACCTGTGAGGACGTACAGAATGTATTCTATAGGAGAGTACAGGACAGGGGAGAACGTCCTGCAGACGGTCCAGACCTCACAGGCCAAAATAAACCCGCCTGGAAATCTGTTGTACAAATTTCATCATTCCTCACAGAAGATACATAAATTGCGTCTGGAGCGCGGCCAGGCTCCCCGACATGTGACTCCTGCTTTGTATTAGGTCAGACCATGTTCCTGAGGAATTTTGCCCTTTCTTCCTTTTTTTCAGTATTTTTCTATCTCAACTTAAATAACCTAATCCATTTGGCTTCACAACAAAGTCTCAGCAGTGACCTCGGATGTGCGGACGCCATGATGCGCTATAGATTGTGCAGATAATGAGTTCCGTACCCCGGGATCGGTATCACATGAAGGACAAGTAAACATCCAGAAGGCGGACAGCTTCCCCATGAACCCAAGATGATACCGTACATAACAGACTCGCAGGACCTCAATATGGGGTTCACATACTTATCCCATATCAGTCCTATGTGACGAAACTAGTTCAGGTGGTCAGAACATGGAACATATAGGACTGCAGGACTGCATTGACAATGGAGCACTGGTCTGTACTGGCAGGAATGGAGACGTGGTTGCGCATGCGCAGTTCTGTCCATTGAATTCTATGAGAGCGCACTCAAATAAATGACAAGAGTGCCCAGCTTTTATTTCTGGATGTATGCATGGGTCAGGTTTTCAAGATATCGAGAATGGGGATCTGCTGCTAGGAGCATAGAGGTAGTTGCGCACGTGCAGTTCTCTTCATGCATAGGTTTGAACTGAGAGAGATAATGCATGCACACCTACCTTTTTATCCTTGAATACATGCATGGGTCATATTCCCAAGATTTTGAGAACAGGACTCCTGTTCGTGGTATTAGGATTGTAGAGGTGGTTATGCATGCGCAACCGTTCTCCATTCATTTGTATCTGAATGCAGTAAGGATTTGCATGTACATCCACCTCTTCAATCCTAAAAGCACACACAGGCTCTATTCTCAAGATTTTTTGAGCAGGATCCAATTTTTTGAGCAGGATCCTAGCTTGTGCATTCAGGAATGGAGAGGTGGTTGCGCATGCGCTGTTCTATCCTGTAGCTTTGAATAGAGAGAGATAATGCATGCACACCTACCTTTCTATCCTTGAATGCATGCATGGGTCATATTCCCAAGATTTTGAGAACAGGACTCCGGTTCGTGCTATTAGGATTGTAGAGGTGGTTATGCATGCGCAATTTCTCTGCATTCATTTCTATGTGAATGCAGTAAGAATTTGCATGTACATCCACCTCTTCAATCCTGAAAGCATGCACAGTCTCCATTCTCAAGATTTCATGAAACAGGATCCTATCTTGAGCAGTCAGGAATAGAGTGGTGGTTGCGTATGCGCGGTTCTCTACTATTTTTACAGATCTGCATTCATAAATTGGAATAAAGATATAATCCATGCATGCCTACCTTTATATCCCTGAATTCATACATGGGTCATATTCCCAATATTTTAAGAACAGGACTCGCGTTCGTGCTATTAGGATTGTAGAGGTGGTTGCGCATGCGCAACTGTTCTCCTTTCATTTTTATGTGAACGCAGTAAGGATTTGCATGTACGTCCACGTCTTCAATCGTAAAAGCATGCACAGGCTCCATTTTTAAGACTTCATCAGCAGGATCCTAGCTTGAGTAGTCAGGAATGGAGAGATTGTTGCGCATGCGCCATTATCTTCTATTTCAACAAATCTATATTCATAGGTTTGTATAGGGAGATAATGCATGTACACCTACTTTTATATCCCTGAATGCATGCGTGGGTCGTATTTTCAAGATTTTGAGAACAGGACTCCAGTTCGTCCTGTTAGGATTACAGAGACTGTTGCGCATGCACAACTGTTCTCCATTTATTTCTATGGGAGTGCAGTAGAGAAAGATATGCATGTATGGCAACCTGTTCAATCCTGAAAGCACACACAGAATTTATTCCCAAGATTTCATGAGCAGGATCCTAGTTTGCGCAGTCACCTATGGAGAGGTGGTTGCGCATGCACGGTTCTCTCCTATTTCTACAGCTCTACAGTTATAGATATGAATAGAGGGAGATGATGAATACACGCCTACCTTCCCACTCCTGAAAGTATGCACAGGCTCAATTCTAAAGATTTCATGAGCAGGATCATTACTCCAGATTGCTCTGGCTCATGCTGTTTTCAATTGAGAGGTGGTTGCGCATGTGCAACGTTCTCTATTCACTTCTATAGGAATGCACTGGATAGAGTTTAGCAAGCATGGCCACCTTCTTATTCCTGAATACATGCAGAGGTTCCATTCGCCAGATCTCAAAAAGAGAGCCCTAGGTCGTGCTGTCAGGAATGGAGAGGTGGTTGCGCATGCGCAGTTTTCCCCATTCATTTCAATGAGAGTGAATCATAAAAATGAATGTAGAAACTTGCACATGCCTGCCCTCCTTACTTCTCAAGATGGATGCAGCCCCTTTAATTTTTCCTCTTTTATTACATTTTTATATCTGTATAGAGAAAGCTCATTAGCTTCCTCCTGTGGAGGCTGCTGGTAGCCAGAGTTGTAGCCTAGTGACTCTGCAGGAGGTCTGGAGCTTTTGTTTCTATGGTTTTCTTCATTGTTCTTCATGCTTTTGTTTCTTTTTTTGCTTTAGTATCAAGACCTCAAAGTGCTCCAGAAGATCTAAAGCTGCTAATGAGCAATGTCAACCGCCTGAACGAGAGCTATAGGGATCTTCAATTTAAGTTCATGCAACTCACCTTCAAGGGAGACTTCATGGACCATATCTGGAAGCTGCAGGACCTCTTCCAGAACCATACAGAGTCATTGTCTCAGTTGACAGAATCCTTACAGAAACTTGAGAGGAACCTCAATGGGGTCCAAGACATGGCCTCCAAGACGGACACGATGGTCTCAAGTCTCGGCGTAAGTCTAAACCAGGTGACTGACTCTCACAATTTAGATATCTATAGACTATCTGCAGAAGTTAACACTAGTCACTATGTATGGAGTCATCACGACGCCATGTTGAAGTTGTTGACGAGTAAAGCTGAAGGACTCAATGAGCAGATAAATGACTTGATGGTCACCTTAAATGCCATGAATGGGACTTTTTCCTATGACATAGGGATCCATCATTCGAGGATACAGGAGCTTCAAGGTCTCATCACTAATGTGACTGAAGACACCAGAAAGATGAGGCTCCTTCATATAGTGATGGAGCAGCAGCTCAAGCATGAGATGGCGCTGATCAATAATGTGACCGAAGATCTCAGGCTCAAAGACTGGGAACATTCAGTAGCCTTGAAAAACATCACAGTATTGAGAGGTAAGTCATTGTCTTATGTCAGTTACTTAAAGATCTTGGACATGTATGTCCCATTAGACAGAGAACGGAGAATTGCCCACTTGGTGGTCATGTTCTCACTTTGTTGGGGTTACATAGAGGCCTCCTCTTCATTCTTTCTCAACCCTAAAGAAGTTATTGCATGATATAACACTCATCAGTCACCAAGTATTCATAGAATGGGTCATAAATGTATCATCATTGGTGGTACACCCTCTAGGACCACCACTGAAAATAAGATCAGAGGTCCCGTGTCCCCTAAATGAATGGTCATAGATGCATGCGTACTATCGCTTAATTTATTTGGAGGACACAGCTGAAGTGGACCCACTGGACCACAGGGGAACCCTGGGCTTACCTTTCCGTGCGTAAAGACCAGGACTGCGGAAACTGACCCCCAAGACACAGGAGCAGACAGACAAGCAGAGTATCGAGCACCAACAGGGCAGAATGGACTGGGACCAGGTACCAACAGGCAGGATGGGCTGGAACCAGGTACAGGCCAGAACAGGACTGGAACCAGGTACCAACAGGGAGGATGGGCTGGAACCAGGTACAGGCCAGAACAGGACTGGAACCAGGTAACAACAGGTAGGATGGGCTGGAACCAGGTATAGAACAGGACAGAATTGGAACCAGGTGCCAATAGGCAGAACAGTCTGGAACCAGGTACGGCAGGGACAGGACTGGACCCAGGTACCAACAGGCAGGATGGGCTGGAACCAGGTACAGGCCAGGCCAGGACTGAACAGGACAGGACAAGCAGGACAAGATGGGACGGGTGGCCTGACATCTAGGTAGACAGAGTAAAACTGGCTAGAAACTGATGGTGTTGATCAGGCACCTCCCTTAGTGACAGCTAGGGACTGGTATTCTCAGGCTGGGGAGGTCCATGGTTATTGGGCTCTGCCAAGCCTAAAAATAGCAGCCCCTAGCCGCCCCACAATTATCCTGGTGCGGTGGCAATCGGGGTAATATAAGGAGTTAATGACAGCTGTGATTTGTCAAAAATCACAGCTACCATCAAGCCCTAGGTTGGTAATGGAGAGCTGTCTAGGAGAACCCCCCATTACCAACCCTGTAAGTAAAAAAGAAAAAGCAGCTGTGGGCTTCTACTTTTAGACTGGGGGGGCCCAATAACCATATCCCTTAACAACCTGAGGATACCAGTCCCCAGCTATCTCCTTTATCTGTGCTGGTTATCACAAATGGGCTACAGTACACAATGATTTTTTCTTCACTACACCTTCCAATCACAGTTATGCCAGTAGCAAATATGGCTACAGCATTACAATGATTAGCAAACAGCCCCCACATGTTTAGTGGCTGAAAATCAGGCACCGAATATGTGAGGAGAGGACTCAAAACTCACGAGGTGAACACCAAAATACTCAGCGAGCAATTGATATCCCGAATACCGCGACTAGGACCACCAAAACTTGAGCCTATTTACACCTCACATATGGGAACATTGGAAGCCCAGTCGTCTCTGGGGCAGTAAAAGACATTTCCCAGATGGGATTTACATTTTGGATAACAATCACTTAATCTCCTCCATCTCGACCACTTGAGCTGTGGCCTGGATGGACGTCTGGAAACACAGATTGACACCATCAGTCTGGATTGCTGTGTTACCGATAGAATCTTCTGACTTGTAGTTGCTGCTTTTATGTTTTTTGGTGCTGAGTCAGAGCCAATGAAACGCGTCCAATGCTCATAGCCCCGGGCCGGTGAACATGTTTGCCGTGGTGTGCTCAGATCTTATCCACGTTGTGTCAGGCTCCAGATGGGAATGTTTGGCTGTAATTGTCGTCCATGTCTTCTGGATCCACTTTACGAGAGGACAGCAGATAACATGTTGACTCGACCTCCATTAGCTATTGGGGGGGGTTGGGGGGGGGGGGGGACTTGGCTTCCTTAAAGGTGGCACCTCTATTGTGGGCAATGACACCAGGACTGGTAACCCAGGTCAAAATCCGAGGAGCCATTTTACTTGGTCGTATCTTTGACCCTTTTTCCGATATCCACCCTTCAGAATAGCCCTTGTCATCCGCAGGAGTATGGAGCAGGGTCAGCCAGCATCTCCATATAATCACCTAGCGCCTTTGTGCAAGTCACAGGCTCATATTGGACCCCACAGTGCGATTGATAGGTAGCCATGGCAGCTAGAGATGAGTGAACCTGTTTGGTTCGCATTCGGCAATTTCAGATTTGGTACAAGCCTTGGCCTGTTCGTTTGGGCTCGGCTTACCGAACACTTTACTCAAAAGTCGGCAATGTTCGGTAAGTGTTCGTTTACAGAAGACCCACACCCGGCCCCATCACAGCCATGTCAAGCACTGGCATAACTGTGATTGGCCAGGGAAATCACTGTAAAAAAAAGGAAGCAAAATGTAGTCTCCCCGCGGTTGTAACTGTTCCCACAGCTGTCCTTCCAGGGCCGCTGGTTATCCCTCACACATATTCACTGCTTTCCCCGCCCACTGGCATCTCTGATTGGCTGCACTCAGACCATGGTCTCAGACAGCATCTGTGATTGGTTGGAATCACAGACCCTGTTGGTGCGTCTCTATCATGGTATAAAATAAATGAATAAAACAATTGGCGTCGGGTTCCCCCATCTATTGATACCCAGCACAGATAAAGCCACGGCTACAGGCTGCAGCCCCCAGCCATTCCCTTATCTTGGCTGTGTAGCAAAATAGGAGAAACCGCATGCTGCCACTAAGCCCAACCAATTACAGACGCTGTCTGAGAGTGTGTTCTGACTGCAGCCAATCAGAGATGCTGGTGGGCGGGGAAAGCTGTGAATATGTATGAGGGACAATCAGCGGCCCCGAAAGTACAGCCTCGGGAGTTGTTACAGTCGCGCTGGAGACTCGGTAAGTATGTCTTGCTTTATTTTCTTTCTTTTAAAGCCCCCCTACACCATTTTACAACACATAACTTTGGCCTTCCATTGAATGGGTTCGGTATGTCCGCCAATCTGTTCATCGGATAGCTCGACGAATACCGGGAAGCTCGGTAAAAATCAGCGAACTGAACTTTGAAAGCTTCGCTCTTCTCTACCGGCTGCCAGTTCTTAAAGAAGTGTCTGCCATCTTGGTCCTTGTCATCTTGGCGCTTACCATCTTGGAATCTTCTTCTGTGGTTTCAAGTACATTATTTGGTACAGTCAACGATGTGACTCATTCAGCAAAAACAAGTCCTAACATGTCTATTGGGAATATAAAAAAGTTACAAATTAAAATTCAAGAACAAAAATGAGCTGCGTCCTTAAGGGGTTAATAGACCTTGTCACAGGTAACATTCAGTGTGAGCCAAGACTTCCCACCTACAAAATGTGGCGGCCCCTTCCATTACCCATCACTGATAGGCTCGTGTCCCACCCACTGGCGGCCATACATCTGTAACGCTCGTCCTGCAGAGCGCGGCTGCAGGAGACGGAAGCGATGGCGGCATTACACCGGGGCACCTGAGGTGAACGCTGAGGGAACACGCTGTGTGAGATAAGGAGATTCTGAGGCCGGCGATGGCGCAGGACAGACAGAAGAGTGTGTTACAAGCTGGCGGACAGATGCTGCACATGGTGCCGGGATTGTGTCACCGAGATAACGATACTGCAGATATCAACTGCGCTGCGTGCCAAGAAAGGCCAAGTACGGCCACTAACAGTCCGTCTATCCATCTATCTGCGTAATGACTTATTTCTTCTTATTTATCTCTCTTGCTTCCTTCTTTACTTTCTTCCTTCTTTCATTCCATCCGTCCTTCCTTCCATCTTTCCTTGCTTCCCAACTTTCTTCTTTCCTTCCTCCCTTCTGTACTCCCTTACCTTTTTTCTTCCTTCCTTCTTTCCTCCCTCCTGTCCTTTCATCCTTTCCTGCGTCCTACCATTCCTTCCCTCCTTTCTTTCGTTTTTCCGCCCTCCCTGCCTCCTTCCTTCTTTACTTTCTTCCTTCTTTCCATTATTCCTTCTTTCATTCCATCCATCCTTCCTTCCATCTTTCCTTGCTTCCCAACTTTCTTCTTTCCTTCCTCCCTTCTGTACTTCCTTACCTTTTTTCTTCCTTCCTTCTTTCCTCCCTCTTGTCCTTTCATCCTTTCCTGCGTCCTACCATTCCTTCCCTCCTTTCTTTCGTTTTTCCACCCTCCCTGCCTCCTTCCTTCTTTGCTTTCTTCCTTCTTTCCATTATTCCTTCTTTCATTCCATCCGTCTTTCCTTCCATCTTTCCTTGCTTCCCAACTTCCTTCTTTCCTTCCTCCCTTCTGTACTCCCTTACCTTTTTTCTTCCTTCCTTCTTTCCTCCCTCCTGTCCTTTCATCCCTTCCTTCGTCCCACCATTCCTTCCCTCTTTTCTTCAGTTTTTCCGCCCTCCCTGCCTCGTTCCTTCTTTACTTTCTTTCTTCTTTCCATCATTCCTTCTTTCATTCCATCCGACCTTCCTTCCATCTTTTCATCCTTCTTTTCTTCCTCCCTTCTGTACCTCCTTACCTTTTTTCTTCCTTCCTTCTTTCCTCCCTCCTGTCCTTTCATCATTTCCTTCTTCCTACCATTCCTTCTTTCTTTTCTTCCATTTTTTCACCCTCCCTTCCTCCTTCCATCCATCCTTCCTCTCATCCCTTCAGACGGACTTTTGCACAAACTTTGCTGACTGTCATGGCTGCATTGGGCGCTGTTCACATTGCAGATTCTTACACTCTGCCCAACGGTTTCTCTGGTGTCTGGTATCAATACAGGTAGACTCGGGCATGGACCTGCTGTGTGCTGATTCATAGGCAGGCTGGAAAGAGTTATTCTCTGCTGATCTGCTTTCTCCTCTGGTCACATGTTGTGGGTAGATCTATCATATCTTCTTCCCTCCTATTTATGTTGGTTGATCCTTCCACCCATGCCAGCTATAGCTTAGTTTTATTCTATGGTGGTCTGTGAGGTGCGGTATCCCGGACTTACTGCTGAAAGTTGTGCCTATTACTTGGTGTGGTTGTGGAGCTTACCCCTGTTGTTTTGTAGCTTCCTTCCTGCTCTTGTTTTCCTCCTCAATCTCTTATTGTCTTATCCTGTGTGTGCATGCTGTGTGACAGAGTTTTGGTTTTTTGTGGCCTGTCTTTATCTGTGGGTTTCAACATCCTCCTGTCTCGTCCCTTCTCGGGGGGAGTGGGAATCAGACCAGGACTGGTCAGGAAGGATACTCATTCCTCTCCACCGTCAGGAGTATCCCTGTGATTAGGGATAGCAAAGGGGCCCCTAGCTGAGCTTAGGAGACCTGGTTCCCCGCTATTCCATGGTCATCATGACACATCCTTTCTTCCTTCCCTCCTTCTTTCCTTTCATCTCTCCTTCCTTTATTCCTTTCCCCCACCCTCCTTCTTTCCCTAGTTCCTTTCTTTATTCCTTCCTTGTTCCCTTTCTTCCTTCTCTCTTTCTTTTATTCCAGATTTCTTTCCTCCATTCTTTCCTTCCATTCTCCTTCCTTCCTTCCACACTCTCTCCCATCTTTCCTCCCTCAATTCCTCCTCCCTTTACAGCTTACCATCTTTCCTCCTTCTTTCTTTCCTTCCTTCATTTCATCCTTCCTTTCTTCCATATACTCTCCCTCCCCTCCTTTCTTCCCTCTTTCTGTCCTCCCTTTCCACCTTCCATCCACCTTTCCTCCTTCATTTCTTCCTTCTTCCCTTTCCCCTGCTTCCTTTCTACCTTCCTTCCATCTTTCCTTCCTTCCTCCCCTCCTTCATTTGTTCCTTCTTCCCTTTCCCCTGCTTCCTTTCTACCTTCCTTCCATCTTTCCTTCCTTCCTCCCCTCCTTCATTTCTTCCTTCTTCCCTTTCCCCTGCTTCCTTTCTACCTTCCTTCCATCTTTCCTTTCTTCCTCCCCTCCTTCATTTGTTCCTTCTTCCCTTTCCCCTGCTTCCTTTCTACCTTCCTTCCATCTTTCCTTCCTTCCTCCCGTCCTTCATTTTGTCCTTCTTCCCTTTCCCCTGCTTCCTTTCTACCTTCCTTCCATCTTTCCTTCCTTCCTCCCGTCCTTCATTTCTTCTTTCTTCTCTTTCCCCTGCTTCCTTTCTACCTTCCTTCCATCTTTCCTTCCTTCTTCCCGTCCTTCATTTCTTCCTTCTTCCCTTTCCCCTGCTTCCTTTCTACCTTCCTTCCATCTTTCTTTCCTTCCTCCCGTCCTTCATTTCTTCTTTCTTCCCTTTCCCCTGCTTCCTTTCTACCTTCCTTCCATCTTTCCTTCCTCCCGTCCTTCATTTCTTCTTTCTTCTCTTTCCCCTGCTTCCTTTCTACCTTCCTTCCATCTTTCCTTCCTCCCGTCCTTCATTTCTTCCTTCTTCCCTTTCCCCTGCTTCCTTTCTACCTTCCTTCCATCTTTCCTTCTTTCCTCCCCTCCTTCATTTTGTCCTTCTTCCCTTTCCCCTGCTTCCTTTCTACCTTCCTTCCATCTTTCCTTCCTTCCTCCCGTCCTTCATTTCTTCTTTCTTCCCTTTCCCCTGCTTCCTTTCTACCTTCCTTCCATCTTTCCTTCCTTCCTCCTGTCCTTCATTTCTTCCTTCTTCCCTTTCCCCTGCTTCCTTTCTACCTTCCTTTCATCTTTCCTTCCACCATTCCTCCTTCATTTTGTCCTTCTTCCCTTTCCCCTGCTTCCTTTCTACCTTCCTTCCTTCTTTCCTCTCTCCTGTCCTTTCATGTCTTCCTTCGTCCCACCATTCCTTCCCTCTTTTCTTCAGTTTTTCCGCCCTCCCTGCCTCCTTCCTTCTTTACTTTCTTTCTTCTTTCCATCATTCCTTCTTTCATTCCATCCGACCTTCCTTCCATCTTTTCATCCTTCTTTTCTTCCTCCCTTCTGTACCTCCTTACCTTTTTTCTTCCTTCCTTCTTTCCTCCCTCCTGTCCTTTCATCATTTCCTTCTTCCTACCATTCCTTCTTTCTTTTCTTCCATTTTTTCACCCTCCCTTCCTCCTTCCATCCATTCTTCCTCTCATCCCTTCACACGGACTTTTGCACAAACTTTGCTGACTGTCATAGCTGCATTGGGCGCTGTTCACATTGCAGATTCTTACACTCTGCCCAACGGTTTCTCTGGTGTCTGGTATCAATACAGGTAGACTCGGGCATGGACCTGCTGTGTGCTGATTCATAGGCAGGCTGGAAAGAGTTATTCTCTGCTGATCTGCTTTCTCCTCTGGTCACATGTTGTGGGTAGATCTATCATATCTTCTTCCCTCCTATTTATGTTGGTTGATCCTTCCACCCATGCCAGCTATAGCTTAGTTTTATTCTATGGTGGTCTGTGAGGTGCGGTATCCCGGACTTACTGCTGAAAGTTGTGCCTATTACTTGGTGTGGTTGTGGAGCTTACCCCTGTTGTTTTGTAGCTTCCTTCCTGCTCTTGTTTTCCTCCTCAATCTCTTATTGTCTTATCCTGTGTGTGCATGCTGTGTGACAGAGTTTTGGTTTTTTGTGGCCTGTCTTTATCTGTGGGTTTCAACATCCTCCTGTCTCGTCCCTTCTCGGGGGGAGTGGGAATCAGACCAGGACTGGTCAGGAAGGATACTCATTCCTCTCCACCGTCAGGAGTATCCCTGTGATTAGGGATAGCAAAGGGGCCCCTAGCTGAGCTTAGGAGACCTGGTTCCCCGCTATTCCATGGTCATCATGACACATCCTTTCTTCCTTCCCTCCTTCTTTCCTTTCATCTCTCCTTCCTTTATTCCTTTCCCCCACCCTCCTTCTTTCCCTAGTTCCTTTCTTTATTCCTTCCTTGTTCCCTTTCTTCCTTCTCTTTCTTTTATTCCAGATTTCTTTCCTCCATTCCTTCCTTCCATTCTTCTTCCTTCCTTCCACACTCTCTCCCATCTTTCCTCCCTCAATTCCTCCTCCCTTTACAGCTTTTCATCTTTCCTCCTTCTTTCTTTCCTTCCTTCATTTCATCCTTCCTTTCTTCCATATACTCTCCCTCCCCTCCTTTCTTCCCTCTTTCTGTCCTCCCTTTCCACCTTCCATCCACCTTTCCTCCTTCATTTCTTCCTTCTTCCCTTTCCCCTGCTTCCTTTCTACCTTCCTTCCATCTTTCCTTCCTTCCTCCCGTCCTTCCTCCCGTCCTTCATTTCTTCCTTCTTCCCTTTCCCCTGCTTCCTTTCTACCTTCCTTCCATCTTTCCTTCCATCCTCCCGTCCTTCATTTCTTCTTTCTTCCCTTTCCCCTGCTTCCTTTCTACCTTCCTTCCATCTTTCCTTCCTTCCTCCCGTCTTTCATTTCTTCTTTCTTCCCTTTCCCCTGCTTCCTTTCTACCTTCCTTCCATCTTTCCTTCCTCCCGTCCTTCATTTCTTCCTTCTTCCCTTTCCCCTGCTTCCTTTCTACCTTCCTTCCATCTTTCATTCCTTCCTCCAGTCCTTCATTTCTTCTTTCTTCCCTTTCCCCTGCTTCCTTTCTACCTTCCTTCCATCTTTCCTTCCTTCCTCCCGTCCTTCATTTCTTCCTTCTTCCCTTTCCCCTGCTTCCTTTCTACCTTCCTTTCATCTTTCCTTCCACCATTCCTCCTTCATTTCTTCCTTCTTCCCTTTCCCCTGCTTCCTTTCTACCTTCCTTTCATCTTTCCTTCCACCATTCCTCCTTCATTTCTTCCTTCCTCCCTTTCCCCTGCTTCCTTTCTACCTTCCTTCCATCTTTCCTTCCTTCCTCCCATCCTTCATTTTGTCCTTCTTCCCTTTCCCCTGCTTCCTTTCTACCTTCCTTCCATCTTTCCTTCCTTCCTCCCGTCCTTCATTTCTTCTTTCTTCCCTTTCCCCTGCTTCCTTTCTACCTTCCTTTCATCTTTCCTTCCACCATTCCTCCTTCATTTCTTCTTTCTTCCCTTTCCCCTGCTTCCTTTCTACCTTCCTTCCATCTTTCCTTCCTTCCTCCCGTCCTTCATTTCTTCTTTCTTCCTTTTCCCCTGCTTCCTTTCTACCTTCCTTCCATCTATACTTCCTTCCTCCCGTCCTTCATTTCTTCCTTCTTCCCTTTCCCCCGCTTCCTTTCTACCTTCCTTCCATCTTTCCTTCCTTCCTCCCGTCCTTCATTTCTTCTTTTTTCCCTTTCCCCTGCTTCCTTTCTATCTTCCTTCCATCTTTCCTTCCTTCCTCCCGTCCTTCATTTCTTCCTTCTTCCCTTTCCCCTGCTTCCTTTCTACCTTCCTTTCATCTTTCCTTCCACCATTACTCCTTCATTTCTTCCTTCTTCCCTTTCCCCTGCTTCCTTTCTACCTTCCTTTCATCTTTCCTTCCACCATTCCTCCTTCATTTCTTCTTTCTTCCCTTTCCCCTGCTTCCTTTCTACCTTCCTTCCATCTTTCCTTCCTTCCTCCCGTCCTTCATTTTGTCCTTCTTCCCTTTCCCCTGCTTCCTTTCTACCTTCCTTCCATCTTTCCTTCCTTCCTCCCGTCCTTCATTTCTTTTTTCTTCCCTTTCCCCTGCTTCCTTTCTACCTTCCTTCCATCTTTCCTTCCTTCCTCCCCTCCTTCATTTTGTCCTTCTTCCCTTTCCCCTGCTTCCTTTCTACCTTCCTTCCATCTTTCCTTCCTTCCTCCCCTCCTTCATCTCTTCCTTCTTCCCTTTCCCCTGCTTCCTTTCTACCTTCCTTCCATTTTTCCTTCCTTCCTCCCCTCCTTCATTTCTTCTTTCTCCCTTTCCCTGCTTCCTTTCTACTTTCCTTCCACTCCTCCTTCCTTCCTCCCCTCCTTTATTTCTTCTTTCTCCCTTTCCCCTGCTTCCTTTCCTACCTTCCTTCCACTCCTCCTTCCTATCCTCCTTTCTTGCTCCCCTCCATCCTTCCTTCCTCCCCTCCTTCATTTCTTCCTACTTCCCTTTCCCCTGCTTCCTTTCTACCTTCCTTCCCTCCTAACATTCTACCCTCCTTTCTTGCTCCCCTCCATCCTTCCTTCCTCCCCGCCTTCATTTCTTCTTTCTTCCCTTTCCCCTGCTTCCTTTCCTACCTTCCTTCCACTCCTCCTTCCTATCCTCCTTTCTTGCTCCCCTCCATCTTTCCTTACTTCTATCCTTCATTTCTTCCTTCCTCCCTTCTTTCCCTGCTTCCTTTCTACTTTCCTTCCACTCCTCCTTCCTTCCTCCCCTCCTTTATTTCTTCTTTCTCCCTTTCCCCTGCTTCCTTTCCTACCTTCCTTCCACTCCTCCTTCCTATCCTCCTTTCTTGCTCCCCTCCATCTTTCCTTACTTCTATCCTTCATTTCTTCCTTCCTCCCTTCTTTACCTACTTCCTTTCTACCTTCCTTCCTACCCTCCTACCTTTCTTCCATCCTATTATGCTACCCTCCTTCCACCTCTCCTTCCTTTTCCACTACGATCTTACCCTCCTTTCTCCCTTCCTTTCTTTCTTCTTCACTCCTATCATCCTATTATTCCCAATGAAGCCTCAGATGGTGAGAAAGCAGGGTAAGAGATGTCATGTGATGGCCACTGGGCTTCTAATTAGGTGAGGAACCTTTGCATTATGTCCACCAGAATAAGCGGGGGAATGTCTCCGGAGCATGTGAGCCTCTCCTCGTGTTTTTCTTCAGATTTTTTTTCCTTGGCTGAGTTTTCCCAATTTTATGTTGAATATATTCATAACAGCGGAACGACTGTCAAAAAAACGAAAGCTTATGTTGGCAGGAGAGCGTCATTCACAAGCGCTCGTGTAATGAGGCAGCAGATTTTTATGTTTATTCCACATCATCATAAACAGAACAAAACAAACCAGAGAAAGGAGAGCGCCACAGAGCGCAGAAAGCAGGAGCTCTACAGAGCGCAGAAAACAAGAGCTCTACAGAGCGCAGAAAACAGGAGCGCCACAGAGAGCAGAAAGCAGGAGCACCACAGAGCGCAGAAAGCAAGAGCTCTACAGAGCGCAGAAAACAGGAGCGCCACAGAGCGCAGAAAGCAGGAGCACCACAGAGCGCAGAAAGCAAGAGCTCTACAGAGCGCAGAAAACAGGAGCGCCACAGAGCGCAAAAAGCAGGAGCGCCACAGAGCGCAGAAAGCAGGAGCGCCACAGAGCGCAGAAAGCAGGAGCTCTACAGAGCGCAGAAAACAAGAGCTCTACAGAGCGCAGAAAACAGGAGCGCCACAGAGCGCAGAAAGCAGGAGCACCACAGAGCGCAGAAAGCAAGAGCTCTACAGAGCGCAGAAAACAGGAGCGCCACAGAGCGCAAAAAGCAGGAGCGCCACAGAGCGCAGAAAGCAGGAGCGCCACAGAGCGCAGAAAACAGGAGCGCCACAGAGCGCAGAAAGCAGGAGCACCACAGAGCGCAGAAAGCAAGAGCTCTACAGAGCGCAGAAAACAGGAGCGCCACAGAGCGCAAAAAGCAGGAGCGCCACAGAGCGCAGAAAGCAGGAGCGCCACAGAGCGCAGAAAGCAAGAGCACCACAGAGCGCAGAAAGCAAGAACTCTACAGAGCGCAGAAAGCAGGAGCACCACAGAGCGCAGAAAGCAGGAGCACCACAGAGTGCAGAAAGCAAGAGCTCTACAGAGCGCAGAAAGCAGGAGCGCCACAGAGCGCAGAAAGCAGGAGCACCACAGAGCGCAGAAAGCAGGAGCGCCACAGAGCGCAGAAAGCAAAAGCACCAGAGCGCAGAAAGCAGGAGCGCCACAGAGTGCAGAAAGCAGGAGCGCCACAGAGCGCAGAAAGCAGGAGCACCACAGAGCGCAGAAAGCAGGAGCGCCACAGAGCGCAGAAAGCAAAAGCACCAGAGCGCAGAAAGCAGGAGCGCCACAGAGCGCAGAAAGCAAAAGCACCAGAGCGCAGAAAGCAGGAGCGCCACAGAGCGCAGAAAGCAAAAGCACCAGAGCGCAGAAAGCAGGAGCGCCACAGAGCGCAGAAAGCAGGAGCACCACAGAGCGCAGAAAGCAAGAGCTCTACAGAGCGCAGAAAACAGGAGCGCCACAGAGCGCAAAAAGCAGGAGCGCCACAGAGCGCAGAAAGCAAGAGCACCACAGAGCGCAGAAAGCAGGAGCTCTACAGAGCGCAGAAAGCAAGAGCTCTACAGAGCGCAGAAAGCAGGAGCACCACAGAGTGCAGAAAGCAGGAGCACCACAGAGCGCAGAAAGCAGGAGCTCTACAGAGCGCAGAAAGCAGGAGCACCACAGAGCGCAGAAAGCAGGAGCACCACAGAGCGCAGAAAGCAGGAGCGCCACAGAGCGCAGAAAGCAGGAGCACCACAGAGCGCAGAAAGCAGGAGCTCTACAGAGCGCAGAAAGCAGGAGCGCCACAGAGCGCAGAAAGCAGGAGCTCTACAGAGCGCAGAAAGCAGGAGCGCCACAGAGCGCAGAAAGCAGGAGCTCTACAGAGCGCAGAAAGCAATAGCTCTACAGAGCGCAGAAAACAGGAGCACCACAGAGCGCAAAAAGCAGGAGCGCCACAGAGTGCAGAAAGCAAGAGCACCACAGAGCGCAGAAAGCAGGAGCGCCACAGAGCGCAGAAAGCAGGAGCACCACAGAGCGCAGAAAGCAGGAGCGCCACAGAGCGCAGAAAGCAGGAGCACCACAGAGCGCAGAAAGCAGGAGCTCTACAGAGCGCAGAAAGCAGGAGCGCCACAGAGCGCAGAAAGCAGGAGCTCTACAGAGCGCAGAAAGCAGGAGCGCCACAGAGCGCAGAAAGCAGGAGCTCTACAGAGCGCAGAAAGCAATAGCTCTACAGAGCGCAGAAAACAGGAGCACCACAGAGTGCAAAAAGCAGGAGCGCCACAGAGCGCAGAAAGCAAGAGCACCACAGAGCGCAGAAAGCAGGAGCGCCACAGAGCGCAGAAAGCAGGAGCTCTACAGAGCGCAGAAAGCAGGAGCGCCACAGAGCGCAGAAAGCAGGAGCACCACAGAGCGCAGAAAGCAGGAGCGCCACAGGGCAAGAGCTCTACAGAGCGCAAAAAGCAGGAGCTCTACAGAGCGCAGAAAGCAGGAGCTCTACAGAGCGCAGAAAGCAAGAGCTCTACAGAGCGCAGAAAGCAAGAGCTCTACAGAGCGCAGAAAGCAGGAGCGCCACAGAGTGCAGAAAGCAGAAGCACCAGAGCGCAGAAAGCAGGAGCGCCACAGAGCGCAGAAAGCAGGAGCGCCAGAGCGCAGAAAGCAGGAGCGCCACAGAGCACAGAAAGGAGCGCAACAGAGCGCAGAAAGCAGGAGCGTCACAGAGTGCAGAAAGCAGGAGCACCAGAGCGCAGAAAGCAGGAGCGCCACAGAGCGCAGAAAGCAAGAGCTCTACAGAGCGCAGAAAGCAGAAGCACCAGAGCGCAGAAAGCAGAAGCACCAGAGCGCAGAAAGCAGGAGCGCCACAGAGTGCAGAAAGCAGGAGCGCCACAGAGCACAGAAAGCAGGAGCGCCACAGAGCACAGAAAGCAGGAGCGCCACAGAGCGCAGAAAGCAGGAGCGCCACAGAGTGCAGAAAGCAAGAGCTCTAGCGCAGAAAGCAGAAGCTCTACAGAGCGCAGAAAGCAGGAGCGCCACAGAGCGCAGAAAGCAGGAGCGCCACAGAGCGCAGAAAGCAGGAGCGCCACAGAGCGCAGAAAGCAGGAGCGCCACAGAGCGCAGAAAGCAGGAGCGCCACAGAGCGCAGAAAGCAAGAGCTCTACAGAGCGCAGAAAGCAGAAGCACCAGAGCGCAGAAAGCAGGAGCGCCACAGAGCGCAGAAAGCAGGAGCGCCACAGAGCGCAGAAAGCAGGAGCGCCACAGAGCGCAGAAAGCAGGAGCGCCACAGAGCGCAGAAAGCAGGAACTCTACAGAGCGCAGAAAGCAAGAGCTCTACAGAGCGCAGAAAGCAAGAGCTCTACAGAGCGCAGAAAGCAGGAGCGCCACAGAGCGCAGAAAGCAGGAGCGCCACAGAGCGCAGAAAGCAGGAGCTCTACAGAGCGCAGAAAGCAGGAGCTCTACAGAGCGCAGAAAGCAAGAGCTCTACAGAGCGCAGAAAGGAGGAGCGCCACAGAGCGCAGAAATCAGGAGCACCACAGAGCGCAGAACGCAGGAGCGCCACAGAGCGCAGAAAGCAGGAGCGCCACAGAGCACAGAAAGCAGGAGCGCCACAGAGCGCAGAAAGCAGGAGCACCACAGAGCGCAGAAAGCAGGAGCGCCACAGAGCGCAGAAAGCAGGAGCGCCACAGAGCGCAGAAAGCAGGAGCGCCACAGAGCGCAGAAAGCAGGAGCGCCACAGAGCGCAGAAAGCAGGAGCGCCACAGAGCGCAGAAAGCAGGTGCGCCACAGAGCGCAGAAAGCAGGAGCGCCACAGAGCGCAGAAAGCAGGAGCGCCACAGAGCGCAGAAAGCAGGAGCGCCACAGAGCGCAGAAAGCAGAAGCACCAGAGCGCAGAAAGCAGGAGCGCCACAGAGCGCAGAAAGCAGGAACTCTACAGAGCGCAGAAAGCAAGAGCTCTACAGAGCGCAGAAAGCAGGAACGCCACAGAGCGCAGAAAGCAGGAGCGCCACATAGCGCAGAAGGCAGGAGCGTCACAGAGCGCAGAAAGCAGGAGCGCCACAGAGCGCAGAAAGCAGGAGCTCTACAGAGCGCAGAAAGCAGGAGCTCTACAGAGCGCAGAAAGCAAGAGCTCTACAGAGTGCAGAAAGCAGGAGCGCCACAGAGCGCAGAAAGCAGGAGCGCCACAGAGCGCAGAAAGAAAGAGCTCTACAGAGCGCAAAAAGCAGGAGCGCCACAGAGCGCAGAAAGCAGGAGCTCTACAGAGCGCAGAAAGCAAGAGCTCTACAGAGCGCAGAAAGCAGGAGCTCTACAGAGCGCAGAAAGCAAGAGCTCTACAGAGCGCAGAAAGAAGGAGCGCCACAGAGCGCAGAAAGCAGGAGCGCCACAGAGCGCAGAAAGAAGGAGCGCCACAGAGCGCAGAAAGCAGGAGCTCTACAGAGCGCAGAAAGGAGCGCAACAGAGCGCAGAAAGCAGGAGCACCACAGAGCGCAGAAAGCAGGAGCGCTACAGAGCGCAGAAAGCAGGATCTCTACAGAGCGCAGAAAGCAAGAGCTCTACAGAGCGCAAAAAGCAGGAGCTCTACAGAGTGCAGAAAGCAAGAGCTCTACAGAGCGCAGAAAGCAGGATCTCTACAGAGCGCAGAAAGCAAGAGCTCTACAGAGCGCAGAAAGGAGCGCAACAGAGCGCAGAAAGCAGAAGCACCAGAGCGCAGAAAGCAGAGCTCTACAGAGCGCAGAAAGCAGCTCTACAGAGCGCAGAAAGGAGCTCTACAGAGCGCAGAAAGCAGGAACTCTACAGAACGTAGAAAGCAGGAGCGTCACAGAGCGCAGAAAACAAGAGCTCTACAAAGCGCAGAAAGAAGGAGCGCAACAGAGCGCAGAAAGCAAGAGCAATACAGAGCGCAGAAAGCAGGAGCTGTACAGAGCGCAGAAAGCAGGAGCGTCACAGAGCGCAGAAAACAAGAGCTCTACAGAGCGCAGAACGCAGGAGCGCAACAGAGCGCAGAAAGCAAGAGCGATACAGAGCGCAGAAAGCAGGAGCTCTACAGAACGCAGAAAGCAGGAGCGCCATAGAGCGCAGAAAGCAAGAGCTCTACAGAACGCAGAAAACAAGAGCTCTACAGAGCGCAGAAAGCAGGAGCTCTACAGAACGCAGAAAGCAGGAGCGTCACAGAGCGCAGAAAACAAGAGCTCTACAGAGCGCAGAACGCAGGAGTGCAACAGAGCGCAGAAAGCAAGAGCGATACAGAGCGCAGAAAGCAGGAGCTCTACAGAGTGCAGAAAGCAGGAGCTCTACAGAGTGCAGAAAGGAGAACTCTACAGAGAGCAGAAAGGAGAGCTATACAGAGCGCAGAAAGCAGGAGCTCTACAGAGTGCAGAAAGGAGAACTCTACAGAGCGCAGAAAGCAGGAGCTCTACAGAGTGCAGAAAGCAGGAGCTCTACAGAGTGCAGAAAGCAGGAGCTCTACAGAGCGCAGAAAGGAGAGCTCTACAAAGTGCAGAAAGGAGAGCTCTACAGAGTGCAGAAAGGAGAGCTCTACAGAGTGCAGAAAGCAGGAGCTCTACAGAGTGCAGAAAGCAGGAGCTCTACAGAGTGCAGAAAGCAGGAGCTCTACAGAGTGCAGAAAGCAGGAGCTCTACAGAGTGCAGAAAGCAGGAGCTCTACAGAGTGCAGAAAGGAGAGCTCTACAGAGTGCAGAAAGCAGGAGCTCTACAGAGTGCAGAAAGCAGGAGCTCTACAGAGTGCAGAAAGCAGGAGCTCTACAGAGTGCAGAAAGCAGGAGCTCTACAGAGTGCAGAAAGCAGGAGCTCTACAGAGTGCAGAAAGCAGGAGCTCTACAGAGTGCAGAAAGCAGGAGCTCTACAGAGTGCAGAAAGGAGAGCTCTACAGAGTGCAGAAAGCAGGAGCTCTACAGAGTGCAGAAAGCAGGAGCTCTACAGAGTGCAGAAAGCAGGAGCTCTACAGAGTGCAGAAAGGAGAGCTCTACAGAGTGCAGAAAGGAGATTGCTACTTTATACATGGCAATAGATTACATCATCCAGAGAAGGATCACATCTCCTCGGACGTGCTTCCCCATAATGCCTTGCAGCTATCAACTCACATGGTATAAAGCATCAATTGAAATGGATTTTCATAGCCAGTATAAAAGCCAAAGCAGAGAATGCAGCAGCTATTTGGGGGGTGAATCTGGATAGTAATAGGAAATCACAGCTCAGAGAGTTCTTAATTATCGGCCTGTGTAAGAGTACGCTTATGTACCGCTATGGGGCTCAGCAGGCTGCCGAGCCGCTTAGTTCCGTGCTCGTCGGTGGGTGGCTCGAGCTCCTCCTGGACCCAGGGGTCACATCGCTCTGAAGGGATGCTGGCGCTATGTGAGGGGTGGTGTTCGGTGGGGAGGTTCACGGCCGGAGCCGCGGTTGTTTGGGGGTTAAGTTCGTAATGCCACCCACGGGTTGTGGTGAATGTGGACACCACCGCTGCTGTTAACTAGGCTCCCGGGGACTGGTGTTGACCCCTCCGTGGGCAGGGTGTGATGGTCTCGGGGCCCGGTGGTTGTGAGGTGCGGGCGGGATGGTGCGGTGCGATGCGCTGCCTGAGGGCACTGTTGTATTCACTATTATAAATACACCGGAGTCTTTGGTAAACCAAAAGGATGGTGGTCGGTGCCCGCAGCTGGCTGCGCTTTGCCCCTTACTCAGGTTGGTGGACTCCGCCTTTCTCCTGCACCTCTGTAGTAAAATTCTGACTTCCTTCGCTTCTGTGACGGGAGACCGCTCCCCGGATAGTGGATGTCAGGGAGCCCGTTTGCCCGCAGATGCTGGCCTGTGGGATCTCTATGCCTGGGCGGTGGCTTTCTATACCCCTCGTTGGGCTGTTGCCTTCAGTCGGGACTTGGGTGGGAAAGAACCTAAGGTCAGTGAATTCGACTCGGTCCAGTGGCTTCTGGGCCTCGTACTGGGTCTGAGTACCCCTCCTGGTGCTCCTGTTTCCGTTCGGTTCCCCGGTTCAGTACCGGCGGGCCACTACCCTGTCCCGGTCCCTGCCGGTTCCACCTGCTATCTTCCCGGCTCCTGCAGGTGGCCACCACCGTCTGCCTCCTGGCCACAGGGTATCCGGGCTCCTACCTAGATCCCTGACAGACGTTACTCCTCTCTACTCCACCTCCTCTCCTTTTCACTTCCCTAACGGGTCTCTCTGTTTTTCCTGCCTCAGCCTATCCGAACTCCTCGGAGGGCATGGCCAACTGCCTGGCTCCGCCCCCGGGTGTGAACGTCAAGACCTGAGAGGGGTGACTCAGGGTTTTTAGGTTGGCTGATGATACCTTTTTAGAGGCTGGTGTTTGTGCAGGGGGTCTACCTGTGACTACCTGGCTAGTCCAGGGCGTCACACATATGTACCGCCCCATGCTCGGCGGCAACCGAGCCACTTGGATCCGGACTCGCCGGGTGGTGGCTCGAGCGTCTCCGGACCCGGGGGCCCCGTGGTCCACTTCGATCTGAAAGGGCGGCTGGCGCTTTTAGGGGACGTAGGTTTACAGCTGGAGCCGTGTTTGAGTTTGTGACACCACCCATGGGTTGTGGTGAAGGTGGACACCACCGCTGCGGTTACTGGGCACCCGGGGGAAGATGTTACGCAGCAAGATGTTAACCCCTCCGTGGGCAGGGGTGGTGGCCCCGGGACCCGTTGGGGTTTTGTTGGGTGGTGCAGGGAGGTGCGCAGCCGGAGGGCACTGTCGTAATCACGGTTAGTAACGCACACGAGTCTCTGGTAAACCAAGTTGATGGTGGTCGGTGCCCGCAGCCGGCTGCGTCTGGTCCCCCACCCGGATGGTGGTCTCTGCCTTTCTCCTGCACCGTGTTGTGTATTTGTGGGCTACCTGCGCTTCAGCGTCGGGAGTCCCCTCTCCGGCTTGTGGATGTTGGAAGAGCCCTTTTGCCCGCAGACGCTGGCCCGGGGGATCTCTCTGCCTGTGCGGTGGCTTTCTATCCCCCTCGATGGGCTGTTGTCTTCAGTCGGGACTTTGGGTGGGAAAGGACCTATAGTCCAGACCGCAATCAGTTAATTAACTCAGTCCAGTGGCTTATGGACCTCGTTTCAGGGTCTGAGTACCCCCCTCTGTGCTCTGGTTTCCGAGTCGGTTCCCCGGGTCGGTACCGGCGGGCCACTACCCGGTCCCGGTCCACCACGCCGTCTTCCCGGCTCCTGCAGGCAGAGGCCTCCATATGCTTCCTAGCCAAAGGTGCCCGGGCTTCAACCCTGGCACCTGTCAGACTGCTGCAGACCTGGGCACAGGCCTGCTTCCACTCTCCTTCACCTCCTGACAGCTAATCCACAGTTTTTCCCGCCTCAGGCTCTCTGAACTCCTCGGTTGGCGGGGCCAACCACTTGGCTCCACCCCCTGGTGTGTCCATCAAGCTCTGAGAGGGGTGACTAGGTTTTAATGGTTGGCTGATGACACCTTTTTAGGGGACAGGTGTTTGTGCAGGGGCGCTATCTGTGACTACCTGGCTAGTCCAGGGCGTCACACTTACATTTACGTATAACTCGGACGAGTTCTATCCAATTGGAAGAACTTCATAAATCGCGATCATCGGTATAGAGGCCGCCATATATGTGCGGTTTAGGAAACGTTGACATTTCCACTGATTGAGGCACCATAAATAAATCTAATTGATATGTGTTATATTCATTTTTCAAGCAACATAAATACATAAAACATCCCTGTTTCTCCGCTGTCTCCGCCATCTTCTCGCCGCGCCAAGACTTCTTCCACATGTTTTGGTAACCGGGTTGTGAACTGATTTTATTGTATTTACATGCAGATGATAAAGCCGAGATTTGTGACGGATCAGCCTTTATATGAAAGCTCTGGCTTTAGGCGATGCTTTCTTTTTTCTCCTCCCTCCTCTACTTCTCAATGATTTTCAGCTTTTCTTGGATTGTTTCTTAGTTTCTGCTGAGTGTGTCCATATGCTGACGGCTCTTAGGGCGAGGACGCGTGTTGGATGGTGTCCACCTCTGAAACATGTTCTATCTGCTCATCAGGTCCAATTTCATTACGGTTTACCGAAAGTTTATTTGATTGAATCTATGGAGACCTCCGTCTGGGGAAGATGTGGAGGAGGCAGAAAACTCCTCGATCCTGGTACTTCAAGGTCTCAAAGGTCCATCTGACACATTAGAGGTGCGACAAAGTCTGAAAGAGCGTCTCCAGTTTGGACAATCCCAACGTTTTAGAAGGGCCACTTGACAATATTGATGAGCGGGCACTACCGTCCTCAAGTACTCGTAACTAGTGATGAGCGGGTGTGCCAACCCTGCAGTGGTCGAACCGCTCGGATCCGGGGTTGCTGTGGCTCGAGGGTCTCCGGACCCGGGGGCTTGCGGCCACTCAAATCTAAAGCGGGGGCTAGTAAGAGTTCGTGATGCCACTCGTGGTTCACGGTAAGGGGAGTACCGCCGCTGCCGATGGGAGTACCCGGGAGAGATGGAGTGGGGCAGCCAGATGACGTTCCCTCCATGGGTAGGTGAGGCCCAGGGACTCTGGATGGTGGAGGTGTTGGGGAGCGTGGTGTATGTTGGAAGCAGAGGGGGGGAGCAGTGTACTCACTCAGGCAGTGTTGGTATGGATGCGACCATAAAGCAGACTCTGACACAGAAGTAAACCAAGTGTCTGGGTACCGCTGCCACTTCAGGGGAGCTCGTCCGGGAGTCCGCGGTATTGCTGTTGGCCTGTACCTTTCCTCCGTGCACTGTATTTAGATGTTCTGAGTGACCCCTCTGCTTGAAGCTGTCGGGGGCCCGCTCCCTACGGCTAAGTAGGGGAGCTGTGCGCTCGATGGCTGACACTTGGGATTTCAGTGGGCCGCATAAGCTGGAAAGCCCTATCCCCCTCGTTGTCTTGGTGCCCTCAATCTCTGAGCTCTTTGGGAAAGTTCATAAAAAGACTATCCTCCACAGGTGAATAATCAGGTTGTGTGAAGCTACTCCTTGATCTAGAGTCCAGTACCCAGCCGTGCTCGGTACCGGTTCGGTTACTGGATACTCCGGTGCCAACAGTTCTCCAAAACTAAGTCTGGGCACCCTTCTCCAATACCCTGCGATCGGGTCTCCGACTCCTCTGGTCCCAGACCACCGTCTGCGACCTAGCCAATGTCTCCCAGGGAGCTACAACTCCTTCTGCTCCTCTTTTTCTGAGGGCTACCACTGAACTGACTGTGTCCCTCCCACCAGTCTGCCTGACCCCTAGGTGGGTGGCCCTTTTCCAGCTAAACCACTCACTGGTGTGCCTGACAGGGTGTGGTGTGAGGTGTGGCTAGGATTTGGATGCTGATGGAAGCAATACCAGTGTGTAGGAAGTTGGAACCCAGAACCATGGAGGGTGAGTTCTGCACCATAAGGACAGGGATGCAGTTCTCTGTGACACCCTGACTAGGTCAGGGGCGTCACACGGGCACTACCATGCTCGGGTGTTCAGTACTCGTAACTAGTGATGAGCGGGTGTGGCGCCCCTGAGGCTTCCGTCGCCACAGGTCATTGCACCTCATCAGCGGTGTGATGCCCCATTCTGGGTGAGGAAGGAAGTGAACACCGGTCCCCTGGTAAATCCACACTACACCCATTGCTAGGAACACACTGGGACCAGGGATAGTGGCAGAAAACCCTCCCATGCTGCATGCTGGGAGGAGACATAAGACCCATCCCTGCTCCCATAGGGTGGTAGCTTAGCAACTGGGGAGGTGGGAGGAGCCACCAGAGAGCAGATAGAGAAAGGAAGGTCAAGTTAGTTTCAGTTTACCTCAGAGAGTGAGAGAGTGAGGAGCCAGCATGTAGCTGTGAAAGAGAAAGGAGCTCTGTGAGCTCAGAGTGTCCGCACAGAGAAAGCAACAGAAGTCTGAGAGAGAGTGGGGAAGGAGGAAGAGGTCTGCAGGAGGCAGGCAAGGCGAGAAGTAGAAAAAGAGCTCCAAGTCAGTCAGGAGCTGAGAAACAGAAAGAGACGCTTCCTGGTGAAGATCCTGGGACTCAGAGGGTCCAGGTGACACCACGCAGAGAACAGAAGGAGTCGCAGGGCCACGGGTAGTCTGTAGAGCTGTCCAGGGCAGTTTAGAGCTGCGGTGGCCTGTTCCACAAGAACATCGGTGGAGGGATCAAGCTGCAACAGGGGACGGTCCCTAGAGACTGGAGGAGTGCAAAGATCATCTCCAAACAGTAAAAACCGAGGCCCAGGGAATGTTGTAAACTCCCCGGGCCAGAACCCATAGCAGACCTTCCAGAAAAGGGGTAATCAGCCGACAGGTGACCCCCCAGCCTGGAGGCTGTAGTGGAGGCCAAGCCAGGTTCATCCTATCAAAGGCAAGGCTAAGGAAGACAGCAGAAGATAGAGACACTAAGAGAAGGGTACCGGGTTTCGCTCCAAGAATCACCCAGAAACGGCGGAGGTCCCTGACAGTGGTCCCGGCAGTCCAAGGATTCCTGCCGGCCTTGACAAGAATTGTGAGTAAAGAACTTGAACTGCACCCTTGGAGTGGTCTCTGTTATTTCAGCTGCATAGACATTCACAAGCACCAACTGTGCCCCGGGCATTGCTCCACCTGTGGGGAGCAGTACCACCATTGCTGCCATAACATCACCCCGGAGGCCTCACACAGCAGCGGCGGCTTAATAGCCGCATACCACAGGTGGCGTCACGAACACAAACTTTATTCATCAAGCCACATATTTTACTGACACCCACCAGGGCCACGGAGCCGGGCCCAGCCACCACTGACTACCACCGGACTAGTCCGGCCCGGCACCGGGTGTCCCACAGCCCTGGGGTGGGCGAGTCAACTTTGGCGTCACGAACAAGATTTCGTGCCCGGTCACACCGGATACTGTGCGCCTGAAGAATCGTGAAATAGCCTGTGTTTACTGTGAGAAACTGCCGCCATTGAAGTCACTGAGCGCGGGAAGAAGGGGGGCGTGCAAGAAGAAAGGGCGCGAAGAGAAGCCCCGTCCCCTTGTCCAAGAAAAGAGCGCGAAGCGGTGCCCGCCATGGAAGGCGGAAGAAGAAGAAATGGCGCCTAGAAAAGCTGGCCGGCTGGCAGAACAAGTCAAAATGCCAGACCAGCAGAGAGAGAAAATGCCTCCTGTAAGCGGAGGCCAGGAAGAGCTCACCTGGATCAGGCCTGTGACCGCCGCTGAGCTGAAGGCTGAGGTCGGGAGGATGGCTGACAGGATGAAGGAGCGGAAAGTTACCAGCCTGCTGCTGAGCAACATCAAAAGTCTGCTACTAGAAGAAGCGACGAGTCTGCTGCTGGGAGATCGTGCAGAAGGAGACGCAGAGAGAATGGCGTTCACACGCAGCGATCCAGAGCTAGACTCCGCTGACTGGTGGGGCTGGGAGATGGACTAGTGGTATGAAAGGCTGCAGGCGGAGGTGATGCAGCAGATCCGGCAAGCGACGCGCGGAGCAGCGACCGCCAGAACACCGGAGATGCTACTGAGGGGTGAGTCATTTAATGCCCCTGCCGGCGCGAGTGCCCCAACCCCCGCTACCATGCCCGCGGTCCCTGGAGAGATGCCCGGCATGGCGACGCCGATCCGGGCAGAAGCCACGCCAGGTGCGGCCCGCCAAGATTTCGCCGCCGGAGCGACGCCCATCCACACCGCAGCAGCGACGCCAAGCCCGGCCCGTCCAGCTCAGGCCCCAGCAGCGATACCCCGCTCGGACAAGCAAGATTCGGCCGCAGCGGTGACGTTAATCCACGCCGCAGATGCGGCCCGCCAAGCCCAGGCCGCAGCCATGCCAGATGCGGCCCGTCAAGAATCGGTCACAGCAGCGACTCCAATACAGGCCGCCGCCATGCCAGGCGTGGCCCGCCAAAACCAGCAGACGCAGACTGTGCTGACCGCTGTCTACCTGCTGCCAGGTGGGGAGCCGGAGAAGAATCCCTACATGTAAAGAAGTAAAAGTGAAAGTGAAGAAAAGAAGCTGAACTGTAAATAGCCCCTGTCTGCCCCTTATTCTTTGTGAAGATGTCCCTTTTGTGCTGCCCTAATGTTCTTTTTGAAGATGACACCCTATCCTGCCTTACTGCCCCTTGTACTTTTTGAAGAAGTCACCCCCCATGTGTATGTGTACCGGGCCACTAGACTGGAATGTGGTCCCTGGTAAATGTGATGTGTAAAGTGTCCTGTGTAACCAGGCCACTGGACTTAGTTGCTGGTTTGGTTTTCCACTTTGTTGATTGAAAGAAACGAACTGCCAGGCTACTGGACTTGTTTTAGCCAAAAATGTAATTAGTTGCACCCGTTGTGCCCCCTACCAGAATTATGGGGGATGTGCCTGAACCGTGCAATGGACTGGAAGTGCACACTTAGAGTTTTCTTTATAAGAAGTTCGCAACGTTTACTTATATGTGCCTCCCATAAAGGGAAGAAATGTTTTATTGTTTTATGTTATGCATAACAAAAATGTTTCTGCAGTTTCTCCCACATGTCTTGTTGTTGTTTTTCAGCCCAAGGACGTGCTGGGATTCGCTGTGGGGGAGTGTGGCGCCCCTGAGGCTTTCGTCGCCACAGGACATTGCACCCCATCCAGCGGTGTGATGCCCCATTCTGGGTGAGGAAAGGAGTGAACACCGGTCCCCTGGTAAATCTACACAACACCCATTGTTAGGTACATACTGGGACCAGGGACAGTGGCAGTAACCCTCCCATGCTGCATGCTGGGAGGGGCCGTAAGACCCATCCCTGCTCCTATAGGGTACAGCATAGCAACTGGGGAGGTGGGAGGAGCCATGAGAGAGCAGATAGAGAAAGGAAGGTCAAGTTAGTTTCAGTTTACCTCAGAGAGTGAGGAGCCAGCATGTAGCTGTGAAAGAGAAAGGAGCTCTGTGAGCTCAGAGGGTCCGCACAGAGAAAGCAACAGAAGTCTGAGAGAGAGTGGGGAAGGAGGAAGAGGTCTGCAGGAGGCAGGCAAGGAGGAGAAGTAGAAAAAGAGCTCCAAGTCAGTCAGGAGCTGAGAAACAGAAAGTGACGCTTCCTGGTGAAGATCCTGGGACTCAGAGGGTCCAGGTGACACCAAGCAGAGAAAAGAAGGAGTCGCAGGGCCACGGGTAGTCTGTAGAGCTGTCCAGGGCAGTTTAGAGCTGCGGTGGCCTGTTCCACAAGAACATCGGTGGAGGGATCAAGCTGCAACAGGGGACGGTCCCTAGAGACTGGAGGAGTGCAAAGATCATCTCCAAACAGTAAAAACCGAGGCCCAGGGAATGTTGTAAACTCCCCGGGCCAGAACCCATAGCAGACCTTCCAGAAAAGGGGTAATCAGCCGACAGGTGACCCCCCCAGCCTGGAGGCTGTAGTGGAGGCCAAGCCAGGTTTATCCTATCAAAGGCAAGGCTAAGGAAGACAGCAGAAGATAGAGACACTAAGAGAAGGGTACCGGCTTTTACTCTCAGAATCACCCAGAAATGGCGGAGGTCCCTGACAGTGGTCCCAGCAGTCCAAGGGCCCCGACAAGAATTGTGAGTAAAGAACTTGAACTGCACCCTTGGAGTGGTCTCTGTTATTTCAGCTGCATAGACATTCACAAGCACCAACTGTGCCCCGGGCATTGCTCCACCTGTGGGGAGCAGTACCACCATTGCTGCCATAACATCACCCCGGAGGCCTCACACAGCAGTACTGGTAACTAGTGATGAGCGAGCACTACCATGCTCGGGTGCTCAGTACTGGTAACTAGTGATGAGCGGGCACTACCATGCTCGGGTGCTCAGTACTGGTAACTAGTGATGAGCGAGCACTACCATGCTCGGGTGCTCAGTACTGGTAACTAGTGATGAGCGGGCACTACCATGCTCAGGTGCTCAGTACTGGTAACTAGTGATGAGCGAGCACTACCATGCTCGGGTGCTCAGTACTGGTAACTAGTGATGAGCGGGCACTACCATGCTCGGGTGCTCAGTACTGGTAACTAGTGATGAGCGAGCACTACCATGCTCGTGTGCTCAGTACTGGTAACTAGTGATGAGCGAGCACTACCATGCTCGGGTGCTCAGTACTGGTAACTAGTGATGAGCGGGCACTACCATGCTCAGGTGCTCAGTACTGGTAACTAGTGATGAGCGGACACTACCATGCTCCGGTGCTCAGTACTGGTAACTAGTGATGAGCGGACACTACCATGCTCAGGTGCTCAGTACTGGTAACTAGTGTTGAGCGGGCACTACCATGCTCGGGTGCTCAGTACTGGTAACTAGTGATGAGCGGGCACTACCATGCTCGGGTGCTCAGTACTGGTAACTAGTGATGAGCGGGCACTACCAGGACTCGGTGAAGTCCTCATTCTGACCTCATGTGAAGCGTTTCCAGCTGACTGTAGTCACCCCCATGTGAGATGTTGTATAACACTCCCGTCACCATGGTGCACGTTTCGCTGTCTCGTGCTTTCGTATCTGCAGTGAATGTCTTCCCACCCTTGTGATTGCTGCACACTGTGGTTATAGATGTTCTGCCAGAGACATCACTTTGGTGCTGACATTATGACAGGGCCCATCGTCAGCGCTGTTTACTTCCCACCATTCAAAAAGACCACAAATGAAAGCGAGGGGTGGTCTTCCAACTTTTTTCATATATATTTCATGCCAGGGTGCCTTCACTCTACGTCTTCTGACCTTCACTCCCCGGGAGAGGCTGGGATTGTGTTACATGGGGGAACCTTCAGATAAACACATCGTAGATGGAGGAGGAGGTTTCTGCACGGAGAAAACAATAGCAAAATTTTGAGGCCAAAAATATATTTAAAAGAAAAAAAAAATCATGTCATGTCGAATGTTATAACTTTCAGTTAAATAAAATAAAAAAAAAGTTCCCATGAAAGGTCTAGACCGGCAGGTCACTGTAATCACCACCACCTAGTACTGGTTCCTCTGGGGACATCTTAGCCTCACGTAAAACATCAGTTGTTCCTTCTATGAATTACTATAGGATAGTGAAGAATATACTCCAGAGGACCCTAGGCTGTCTCTGACCTCCGGATTACTCCTGAAGGTGGAGATGCCACAGTCCCGTGACTTACTATTCTCCTGACCAGATCTAATCTGGTTCCCACGCAGTGAAGGAAGTCTCTAACTATTCCTGTGAGTGTGTCTGAGTTTGTCTGAATCTGTCCCTCACACTAAGAGACCCTAGGCTATCCCTGTCCTTAGGTAACCCCTAATGGTGGAGATGCCTGAGTCCAATGCCTGGCTGTTCTGACCAGATCTAATTTGTTACTTCCCCTCAGGGAAGGAAGGGGCAGGAGCATGATATAACACAGACAACGTAAAACCAAAACTCAGGCACACTGCAAACTCACAGGAAGGAACCGTAAGGGACTAAGGAGGAAAAACAAGAGCAGGAAGGCAGCAACAAAAATATACAGGAGTTAACACCACAACCACTCTCACAGCAATAATGCACAATAACCACCAGTAAGTGTGGCTCACAACACCTCACCAGACCAGCATAGATAAGCTATAGATGGAATCAATGGAATAATCCAGCCAGAATATATAGGAGGGAAGTGAACATGACTGGCTCCCTCACAGCATGTGATCAAAGAGACTAACAAGCAGACCTTCAGAGAGTAATGAGAAGCCCGCTTGGCTGTGCATGAGGTCATGTCAGCTGTCATGCTAGCGAGGGACAGGGGGTCCTCTGCTGTCTCTCATACTAGTGGATCCTAGGCTATCCCTAACCTCAGGTTTGCCCCTAATGGTGGAGATGCCTGAGTCCTGTACCAAGTTATTCTCCTGACCAGATTTAATCTGTTACAACCCTCCTTTAGCGAAGGAAGGGGCAGAAGTGAGATGGAAACACAGATTAAGACTGACAGGGGAAAAAACAAAACTCAGACACACTGTAAACTCACAGCAACAAACAGTAAGAGACTATGGAGAAAAGCAAGAGCAGGAAGGTAGCAACAAAAGGACAACAAGGGTTAACACTACAAATGCTCACAGCAATAATGCACAACAACCACCAGTAAGTCTGGATCACAACACCTCACCAGACCAGTATAGGTAAGCTATAGCTGGCATTAATGGAATAGTCAATCAGGCATAGACAGGAGGGGAGCGAACGTGACTGGCTCCCCCACAGCATGTGATCAAAGGAGACTAACAAGCAGACCAGCAGAGATTAACTCTTGCTTGACTGCCTAAGTCTGTGGGTAGTTCACAGATGTCAGAGAAGTTAGCAGGTAGAGAGCCAGAATCTGGAGCTTCCACAGATTGATGCCACCATGACAGTTGGTGTTGGGGATGCCAACGAAAATCTCCTTGTGACAAATACCAAAGAATATATACATTTTGTTGAATATTCTTTATCCTTGCCCACAATTTGCTTTCTTTCCTAGGTCCACCAGGACAAAAGGGAGACCAAGGTTATGAAGGAATGGAAGGTGGACCTGGTATGCCTGGAAGTCCTGGGTTAAGAGGTAGGAACCACTGGATTTATTTGTTTCAGTGAATTTCCATCATATTGAGTTGGGATAATAATTGTTGATCAATCTGTGGTTATTGAGGAACCTCGAGAACCTTCTTGTTGGACATAAGTAAAGTCCAGCATCGGTGTTCGAAATATTAACCCAATACTAAAGTCTTGTAAAAAGATGGTGTCTTCATGGGTCAAAAATTCCCAAAGTGAGTGTTAACCCTTCTGGACGCCATTGACGTCCCATACGTCCCTTCTCTGCAGCGTTTTCTTTGTTCGTCTTCCCCCGGCTCATTATTGCCATCACCACGTCTCGCTGCTCGTTCCATCGGTTACTGATTCTTGGATCCGGCACGTTGTTTATTTCATCCGAACGCCAACATTTCCCGTCTATCATAATCTCCGCATGATCTCCACATTGTGTAAAATTACAGCAACCGCCAAACTGCTTCCACATGTGAGAATCACATCAATCACCCGCAGCGCTGGATCTGAAGAGGCACTCGCCCCGCAAATAATGCACAGTAGTGAGAGGAAACTATACTATAATACTGCCCCTATGTACATGAATATATCTGCTATAATACTGCCCCTATGTACAAGAATATAACTACTATAATACTGCTCCCTATGTACAAGAATATAACTACTATAATACTACCCCTATGTACAAGAATATATCTGCTATAATACTGCTCCCTATGTACAAGAATATATCTGCTATAATACTGCTCCCTATGTACAAGAATATAACTACTATAATACTACCCCTATGTACAAGAATATAACTACTATAATACTGCCCCTATGTACAAGAATATATCTGCTATAATACTGCTCCCTATGTACAAGAATATAACTACTATAATACTGCCCCTATGTACAAGAATATATCTGCTATAATACTGCCCCTATGTACAAGAATATAACTACTATAATACTGCCCTCTATGTACAAGAATATAACTTCTATAATACTGCCCCCTATGTACAAGAATATAACTACTATAATACTGCTCCTATATACAAGAATATTTCTGCTATAATACTGCCCCTATGTACAAGAATATAACTACTATAATACTGCCCTCTATGTACAAGAATATATCTGCTATAATACTGCCCCTATGTACAAGAATATAACTACTATAATACTGCTCCTATGTACAAGAATATATCTGCTATAATACTGCCCCTATGTACAAGAATATAACTACTATAATACTGCTCCTATGTACAAGAATATATCTGCTATAATACTGCCCCTATGTACAAGAATATAACTACTATAATACTGCCCCTATGTACAAGAATATAACTACTATAATACTGCCCCTATGTACAAGAATATAACTACTATAATACTGCCCCTATGTACAAGAATATAACTACTATAATACTGCCCCTATGTACAAGAATATAACTACTATAATACTGCCCCTATGTACAAGAATATATCTGCTATAATACTGCTCCTATATACAAGAATATAACTACTATAATACTGCTCCTATATACAAGAATATAACTACTATAATACTGCCCCTATGTACAAGAATATATCTGCTATAATACTGCCCCTATGTACAAGAATATATCTGCTATAATACTGCCCCTATGTACAAGAATATAACTACTATAATACTGCCCCTATGTACAGGAATATAACTACTATAATACTGTCCCTATGTACAAGAATATAACTACTATAATACTGCCCCTATGTACAAGAATATAACTACTATAATACTGCCCCTATGTACAAGAATATAACTACTATAATACTGCCCCTATGTACAGGAATATAACTACTATAATACTGCCCCTATGTACAAGAATATAACTACTATAATACTGCCTCCTATGTACAAGAATATAACTACTATAATACTGCCCCTATATACAAGAATATAACTACTATAATACTGCCCCCTATATACAAAAATATAACTACTATAATACTGCCCCTATGTACAAAAATATAACTACTATAATACTGCCCCTATATACAAGAATATAACTACTATAATACTGCCCTCTATGTACACGAATATAACTACTATGATACTGCACCCTATGTACAAGAATATAACTACTATAATACTGCCCCTATGTACAAGAATATAACTACTATAATACTGCACCCTATGTACAAGAATATAACTACTATAATACTGCTCCTATATACAAGAATATAACTACTATAATACTGCCCCTATGTACAAGAATATAACTACTATAATACTGCCCCTATGTACAAGAATATAACTACTATAATACTGCCCCTATGTACAAGAATATAACTACTATAATACTGCCCCTATGTACAAGAATATAACTACTATAATACTGCCCCCTATGTACAAGAATATATCTACTATAATACTGCCCCTATGTACAAGAATATAACTACTATAATACTGCCCCCTATATACAAAAATATAACTACTATAATACTGCCCCTATGTACAGGAATATAACTACTATAATACTGCCCCTATGTACAGGAATATAACTACTATAATACTGCCCCTATGTACAAGAATATAACTACTTTAGTACTGCCCCTGTGTACAAGAATATAACTACTATAATACTGCCCCTGTGTACAAGAATATAACTACTATAATACTGCCCCTATATACAAGAATATAACTACTATAATACTGCCCCTATGTACAAGAATATAACTACTATAATACTGCCCCTATGTACAAGAATATAACTACTATAATACTGCCCCTATGTACAAGAATATAAGTACTATAATACTGCCCCCTATATACAAAAATATAACTACTATAATACTGCCCCTATGTACAAGAATATAACTACTATAATACTGCCCCTATGTACAGGAATACAACTACTATAATATTGCCCCTATGTACAAGAATATAACTACTATAATACTGCCCCTATGTACAGGAATACAACTACTATAATATTGCCCCTATGTACAAGAATATAACTACTATAATACTGCCTCCTATGTACAAGAATATAACTACTATAATACTGCCCCTGTGTACAAGACTATAACTAGTATAATAATATTTGCTATCCTATTTCATGGTGCAGTTTTCCCTCTGTGTGTCCTGAGCTCAGGCCCGTTCTTACTTCTCTCGTGTGACTTTCTACCTCCTCACTCTCTGTCTGTTGTATAGTGGCGGTTGTACACAGTATCGTGCTATATTCGCTGTGTCATGTTCTGTGCTTGTTCTACCAGTTCTTTCCGCTCCTCGTATATTTGTGGTGTTTCTTTGCTGTTGATGTAACACATTGTAAATCTATCAGTGGCTGCTGCCATCAGTCGTCCCCAGACATCGGGAGTCCTTCTTGTCCCATATATTTCTCGGCTTCTCTCCCAGACTGACAGTTGGTGAGGTTTGTGTTGCGACACTAATTAGTGACTCTTAATATAGCAACATAAATACCAAACAAATATGATAATGGGGCCCATAAGAGAAAATAGGATCCTCCAACAGGGACATGTAGTCCCTACACATGGCCGGACTGTATAAGGCACTGATCAGGGTTTTGCCTTCTCCCGACATTTGGACAGATTGTATCCTCTTTACCCCAGAAGGAGCCTGATCTTGTGCTGATCATCACCCCCTGCTGGGTCATTTTCTCTGCATGATTACTGGTGGACGTTTACTGACAACTGTTAGTACCACATTCCTTTCTCAAATAAGTAGTTGTCAGCATGTTTAAATTGTATCTAATGTGCTTTTCTTTTTCTTCCTTTCTTTCCTTCCTTTTATCCCTTATTTCTTTCCTCTCATTCTTTCCTTATCCCTGCCTTCATTCCTTAACTCATTCTTTTTTTCCTTCTTTTTTTCCTTTATTCTCTCTTTTCTTCTTTCCTTTCCTTTTTCCCTCTTCTCCTTATCTCTTTCCTTCACTCATTTCCTCCTTCCTTTATTTTCCTTTTTCCTTACTTTGTTGCTATGATCATTTCCTTCCTTCCTTTTTACTTATTTTCTTCTTTCCATCCTTGTTTCCTCCATTCCTACCTTTTGACCTTTCTTTCTTCCCTCTCTACCTCTTTCCTTCTGTCTTTCTTTCCTTCTTTCCTTTGTTTTCTCCCTTCCTTTCTTATATCTGTTCTTTTCTCCCTCCTTTTTTTCTATCCCTCCATTGCTTCCTTTTTTCCTTTCTTCTTTACTGCTGTCCTTTACTCCCTCTTTCTTTTCCTCCTTCCTTCTTTGCATCCTTCCGTCTTTCCTTCCCTCCTTCCTTCCCCTTCCCCTCTTTTCTCCCCTTTCCTTCCCTCACTTCATTTATTCATTTTTTTTCATTCTTTCTTCCACTCTTCTTTCAATCCTTTCTTGCTTTTCCTTCCATTTTTTTACCTTCCCCCACCCATTCTTCTTTCTTTTCTTCCTCCTTCCTTTTTCTCCCACCCTTGCTTTCTTTCTTCCTTCCTTATGTCCTTCCTTCCATCTTTCTTTCCATCCTTTGTTACATCCTGCCTTCCTTCCATCCTTGCTTACTTCCTGCCTTCCCTCCGTCCTTTTTATTTCTTGTCTTTCTTCCTCCTTCCTTTTTTCTCCCACCCACCCTTGCTGTCTTCCTTCTTTACATCCTTTCTTCCATCTTTTGCTCCTTCTTGGCTTCCTACAATCCTTTGTTACTTCCTGCCTTCCTTCTATATCTTGTTTCCTCCTGCCCTTCTTCCATCCTTTGTTACTTCCTGCCTTCCTTCTATATCTTGTTTCCTCCTGCCCTTCTTCCATCCTTTGTTACTTCCTGCCTTCCTTCTATATCTTGTTTCCTCCTGCCCTTCTTCCATCCTTTGTTACGTCCTGCCTTCCTTCTATATCTTGTTTCCTCCTGCCCTTCTTCCATCCTTTGTTACTTCCTGCCTTCCTTCTATATCTGGTTTCCTCCTGCCCTTCTTCCATCCTTTGTTACGTCCTGCCTTCCTTCTATATCTTGTTTCCTCCTGCCCTTCTTCCATCCTTTGTTACTTCCTGCCTTCCTTCTATATCTTGTTTCCTCCTGCCCTTCTTCCATCCTTTGTTACTTCCTGCCTTCCTTCTATATCTTGTTTCCTCCTGCCCTTCTTCCATCCTTTGTTACTTCCTGCCTTCCTTCTATATCTTGTTTCCTCCTGCCCTTCTTCCATCCTTTGTTACGTCCTGCCTTCCTTCTATATCTTGTTTCCTCCTGCCCTTCTTCCATCCTTTGTTACTTCCTGCCTTCCTTCTATATCTTGTTTCCTCCTGCCCTTCTTCCATCCTTTGTTACTTCCTGCCTTCCTTCTATATCTTGTTTCCTCCTGCCCTTCTTCCATCCTTTGTTACTTCCTGCCTTCATTCCATATCTTGTTACTTCCTGCCCTTCTTCCATCCTTTGTTACTTCCTGCCTTCCTTCCATCCTCTGTTACATCCTGCCTTCCTTCCATCCTTTGTTACTTCCTGCCTTCATTCCATATCTTGTTACTTTCTGCCCTTCTTCCATCCTTTGTTACTTCCTGCCTTCCTTCCATCCTCTGTTACATCCTGCCTTCCTTCCATCCTTTGTTACTTCCTGCCTTCATTCCATATCTTGTTACTTCCTGCCCTTCTTCCATCCTTTGTTACTTCCTGCCTTCCTTCCATCCTGTGTTACATCCTGCCTTCCTTCCATCCTTTGTTACTTCCTGCCTTTTTGCCATCCTTTTTTACTTCCTGCCTTCCTTCTGTCTGTGGTTACTTCCTGCCTTCCTTCCATCCTTGGTTACTTCCTGCATTCCATCCATCCTTTCTTACGTCCTTCCATCCTTGGTTACTTCTTTCCTTCCTTCCATCCTTTCTTACTTCCTGCCTTCCTTCCATACTTTGTTTCCTCCTGCCTTCCTTCCATCCTTGGTTACTTCCTGCCTTCCTTCCATCCTTGGTTACTTCCTACCTTCCTTCCATCCTTGGTTACTTTCTGCTGCCTTCCATCATTGGTTACTTCCTTCCATCCCTGGTTACTTCCTGCCTTCCTTCCATCCTTGGTTACTTCCTGCTGCCTTCCTTCCATCCTTTCTTACTTCCTGTCTTCCTTCCATCCTTGGTTACTTCCTTCCATCCTTGGTTACTTCCTACCTTCCTTCCATCCTTGGTTACTTCCTGCTGCCTTCCTTCCATCCTTGGTTACTTTCTGCTGCCTTCCATCCTTGGTTACTTCCTTCCATCCCTGGTTACTTCCTGCCTTCCTTCCATCCTTGGTTACTTCCTGCTGCCTTCCTTCCATCCTTTCTTACTTCCTGTCTTCCTTCCATCCTTGGTTACTTCCTGCCTTCCTTCCATCCTTTGCTATGTCTTGCCTTCCTTTCTTCCCCTACTGTTTCCTATCTTTTCCTTCCATTTTGCAGGTCTCCCAGGTGAGAGAGGTCTTCCTGGTTTGCCGGGTCAGAAAGGAGACCAGGGCGATTTCGGGCTTCCTGGCAGTGTGGGTCTACATGGACTTAGAGGTACAGTGTCTTCATTTTCCTTCTTGTTTTTTCTATGTAAATGTAATTTGAATTTCCACCAACTCCTGCCTGATGACGTGGTGGACCTGATATGTGGATTCACACTTTGACAAATCATATGGGTCTATATCAATGGAAAACTATAAAAAGTCTTGGAACATAATCTACTATTTGACCTCTGTGGATCCCCTATGAGGACCTCTTCAGTAGTTTCCAGGCTTCTCCCCATTCTCATTATTCTATGATGTGAACATCTCTTTCTCTGTAGTATGAGATTTTTTGAGGTTCTAGGCTGAGAAAGGACAAATTTGGACAAAAGTTTCATCACTGAGGGAAAGCAAGTCCGGGGTTTTTTTTCCATCCAGTGTGATGATATCAACCTTCAAGACCATGTCTCGTCTTGAGCCGATTACCCTCCATTTCCTCCTTGTCTGAGATTCCTTCTCACTGCAGACCACGCATTGTGTGCCGCTCCCACGTCAGTAGCAGCCGGGCTGCTCGGATCCGGATCCGCAGTGGCTTGAGGGGTCTCCGGACCCGGGGGTCGCGCGGACACTCAAATAAAAGTCAGGCGTGTATGTACGGGATTGCTGTGGATATTTCGTGACGCCACCCACGGTGTGCGGTGAGGTGTAATACCGCCGTTGTGGAGAACCCGGGGCGATGGGATGGCAGCTGCGTGTTAACCCCTCCGTGGGTAGGGGTGGATGCCCCGAGGCTCAGTGTCCAGAACACAGTAAATGGTGTAGACCAGAGTTGGCGCACCGGGCCAGAACGGGGAATGTTGGTGTACTCACTGTTGAATGATTGCACACGAGTCTGTTGGTAAACCAAGGTGTCAGTGGTCGGCTGCCGCGTCCGGGTGTACTCGGGTCCCACACCCGGCTGATGTACCGATGTCCCTTCCTCCGGCACTCTGTTACTTTCTCAATTCTGGACAACTCCGTATGGAACAGGGAAGTCCGCTCCCGGTATTTTCTGGTTGGGAGACGTGCCCGCGAAAACTGACCCTTAGGATATCAGTGGGTGTTTGCGGATACCCTATCCCCCGCGGTGGGCTGCCGTTTCGCTCTATCTGGGCTAACACTTCTGAAGCAATGTCTGGAACCTTGCTCCGGGCCTTGTGAATTAGAGAAGGGGCTTGTAACCGTCTTCTAACTAGGGTCCAGGTACTCCGCCTGTGCACGGTTTTCGGACCGGATCTCTGCTGTCGGTACCGGCGGGCTCCAACCCTGCCCCGGTCCACTTTGGATCTCCCACGACCGGACTCCCGTCGCCTTTGGACATGGTCCACTGCTTGCCACCTAGCCAGTAAACCAGGGCCACTACCTGGCTACCCTTCACTAGGCTCAGCTTCACTTCCGACTTCCACTCCTCCTGTCATTACACTCTCTCTCTCTCTGACACTTCTTCTCTCTGGCTCCTGCCCCCGGATCCTCAAGACCCCTAGGTGGGCGCTCCCAATCCACCTGGTCCTTCCCACTGGTGTGTCCTTCTTACCCTGAGGGGGGTGGCTAGGATTTTGTGGCTGATGTTACCTTGTGTGGGATGGTGTTATATGGGGTGTAATGTTTTTCTGTGACCACCTGGCGGCGCCAGGGCATCACAATTGCACCGATGATGTCTAATAAGACACACACAGGTGTTCGAAGAATTAGATCTTTTTGGTTTTTGCATTAATAAATTTATTTTCTTTTTTTGTGTGCGATCCTTGAGAAAATCATGTATTTTAGTAAAGTTTGTAACTCAGTAACCTATCTGGGCTGGTGAAATAGTCTGCTGATGACACAATGGGATTAGAGGGTCTGAGAATGTTCCTGGACAATACTAAAAACCGATGCAATTAATACCAATGTTCCCAAGATCACATGAAGCCAACCTCGGCGTTCCTGGCTTTGAGCGTCTGGTTTTCACTCCAGGATGGTCTTCTATATATGAGGGCACATGCACAATAAGTTCTGTCTTCTCGTTACTTAAGAAATGGTGACCCAGGCAGCTGGACAAAGATTAATAGTAAGAGGGCGGTGGACTCAAGTCATCCAAGTCTATATGTGGTGTATGTGCCATGCTCCAAGATGTCTGCCAAGGTCTGACGGTGCCAAGGAGACTTGACTGGCTAAACGGCTGAGACTAAAGTAGATGTGGAAATGTTTATTAAGCACTATTTATAATACATGGGGGATTGAGTGTGAAGGAGGCATTGGGGGATATCGGCACTGGGGGAAAGATTGAGAGCTGATCCAGGTGTAATCGGTTAGGGTGTACTGGACCTTTAGGAAAAGATGAGGGGGCATGCGCGCGCCCTAATAGCACTCCTAGGAGACCTGTGCGGCATGCCAAGCCAAAAGAGACAGTAGAAGCCACCGCTGACCGGCCGGGAGGGTGAGTGTGCCAGCGTCCCTGCCGGGAGTGGAGCAGGTTAGCACCCCTCCCCTTGTAAACCTCTTTGCAGGAATCTCTTTAAGGAGAAGAGGAGCAGTAATATTCTCCCTGGGCTCCTGTGACCTCTCCTTAGTACCAAACCCCTTCCAGTCCATTAAGAAGAAGGTTTTACCTTGAACCCTTTTTACATGAGGATGGCTTTTACCTCAAAGGTGTCTTCTGACTGGAGGAGGCAAGGTACCTGGATCCCTGAAGTAATGGCTCAGGATGACAGGTTTGAGGAGAACACATGGAACGAGTTGGGTATACGTATGGAAGCCAGGAGGTTTAGCTTGTAAAATACGTCATTGATCCGCTAGAGCACCTTGAAGGGACCGATAAAGCGAGAACCCAACTTGTAGGATGGCAACGTGAGGTGGATGTATCTGGAAGAGAGGCATACCTTGTTTCTGGGCTGGAACGAACGAGGGTTTAGGATCTCGTAACCACATGACTCTTCATTCGGATGGAGGACTGCTACTGGGAGGACTTGGTCTCTCTTGGGATTTCAGAGAAAGTCTAGACTAGACCATTGGCCACTGGGCAGCTGGAAGTGATCACCACTGGGAACGGGATTTTGGACGCTGTCCATAGACTATGTAAAATGGAGATTTAGCAGAGGACTTACGTTGTTATTGTACGAGAACTCCACCCATGGAAAGAACTTGACTCAATCGCTGTGGTACTTCTTGATGAAGTCCAGCAAGACATTAATCATTATCTGGTTGACCTGCTCTATTTGGCCATTGGACTGCAGATGGTAGGCCAATGAGAAGTCCAAGGTGACATCCAGCACCTTACAGGTAGCCCTCAAGAACCAAGACGTGAACTAGACGTCTCTTTTGGACACAATGTGGAACGGTAGGCCATGCAGCATGAAGATGGCACAGAGGGTAAATATCAGTCAGAGGAGTGAAATGGACCATTTTGGAAATCCAGTCCATGACTACTCAGATGACTGTGCAGCCAGAGGATTTCAGCAGGTCTCTGATAAAGTCTATTGATATATGTGCCAAGGGGCAGATGGCAGTGGTCGGGGCAGTAGTCATCCAGGAGGAAGCGTCTCATAGGTCTCATTGCAGACACATGAAGGACAAGCCGAAACAATCTCCACAACTTCTTGACACAGCGTTGGCCACCAGTGATGCCAAGATATTAGCTGAATGAACTTCTTCTGTACAGCATGGCCAGCCAACTTGGAAGAATGACCCCACTGAAGAACATGCTTCCTGTTTGTTTCAGCAACAAACGTCTTTCCATGAGGAACTCGAGACTTACCCACTGGAGCCACTGTGAGCATTTTGGAAAGCTTGATAATGTTCTGAGGGTCCTCTTCTTGATCAGCTGACAGAAAGGACCTGGACAATGCATCTTCCTTGATGTTCTTCTTGGTCGGGCGAAAGTGTAGGACGAAATCGAAGAGAGCGAAGAACAGAAACCAGCAGGCTTGACGCATATTCAGCCTCTGACATGACTGTAGGTAAGCCAAGTTTTTATAGTAGACAATGACTGAATGCACTACTCCCTCCAGTAGGTATTGCCACTCCTCAAGGGCCATCTTGATCACCAACACCAGTCACCAATTGAGTATTTGAGGTCAAAAAGAGAAGGCCCTGGAAATGAAACCGTAGGCGACTTCTGCTTGAGAACCGCACCGACCCTGGAGAAAAAAAGCATCCACTTCCAGGATGAACTGTCTACTACTCTCCGGTCAATGCAGCGTCGGGCCCAAAGAGAAGGCATGATTGAGGGCAATAAACACTCTCTCAGCTTCTGGAGTCCACACTTTAAGATTCCCCCTTTTGTGGGTCAGAGCCGAATCTGGGACGAAAATTGTGGGATGAACTGATGATATTGGCGAAATAGAGGAACCACTGAATTGCTTTTAATTGGTCAGGCTGAGGCCACTGCAGCACCACCGATACCTTGTCTAGATCCATCCTCAAGCCAATGTCCGAGATTATGTAGCTTAGGAAGGTATGAAAGACTGTTCAAAGAGGCACTTCTTGAATTTAGTGAATAGACAATTCTACCATAGTCTCTGCAGCGCCCGGTGAACATTCCTCCTGTGTGTAAACAGATCAGGAGAGAACACCAGAATGTCATCCAGGAACACCACCACACATGAGTAGAGCAGATTTCGGAATATATCGTTGACGAATTCCTGGCCCAAATGGCACTACCTGACACTCGTAGTGGGTATTGAATGCCGCCTTCCATTCGTCACCCAACTGTATCCAGACGAGGTTGTACGCACTATCTAGGTCGAGCTTGGAAAAGACCCTGAAACCTCGGAGACGGTCGAACATTTCCAGTATACACGGCACCGGATATTTATTCTTGACCGTGATTTGGTTGAGACTTTTAATAATCAATACATAGCCGAAGAAAACGTCTTGTTTCTTTACGAAAAAGAACCCGGCTCCGGCTGGTGAGGAGGACTTTTGGATGAATCCCCTTGCCAGGTTCCCCTTAATGTATTCTAACATGGCTTGGGTATTCCTCTGAGACAGAGGGTAGATACGGCTTGGGGAGAAGTAGAACCAGGAAGGCTATCAATATGGAAATCATGCCTATGAGGTGGAGGATTCTCAGCCTCCTTCTTGTTGAAGACGTCCACATATGCCCAGAAAGCAGACAGTAGACCAGGAAATTTTGAGGGCCTCACAGGTGACCAAGCAGGTTTAACAGAGACTTGACTTCTTTCGTGACAGGAGTGACCCCACCTGAGAACATCTCCGGGTCTCCAGTCTAAAACCGAGTCATGATTCTGAAGCCACTGTAGGCCCAGTAACCGTGAATGCAACATTCCTGGTAGTACATGGAGAGCGATTTTCTCCGTGTGCATCATTCCCATCTGAAGGTTAACTTGCTTGGTGACAAACTGGATAGCCTCGTGCAGAGGCCTCCCATCCACGAACGACACTGGGAGCTGGAAGCTGATGGATTGGAATCCTATACCGATCCATAATGACCTGCTGTATAAGGTTCCCGACGGAACAGTAGGACCAGCTCGGTGAATCAGTTTTTGTCACTAGTTACAAGCACGGAAATATATGAAGATGGAGAGAACTTGCTCTCACCTAGGCTGAGCAGTTTCCTGGCTTTCCAGGACAAAAGTGGATCAGGTTCATAGGGCTTCCGCAGTAGAAGCAGCTCTCTATGGTGCGACGGACCTAATGGCGGGGCTTTACCGGATGCACTTGATCCACCTCCATGAGCTCGGAAAATTCGCAGAGACCGCAGGTTGCAGCATGATGGGCCTCTGAAATGAAGGAGCCAGGCGCAATGACCTCTTCTCTTGGCTTGGCTTTATGGATTGTTTTTGGAACCAGAGGTCGATGTGGATAAACAGTGATATCAGGTCTTCCAGAGAAGAGGGCACATCTTCCCCAATCAGCTTGTCCTTAATCCTTCCAGACAATCCTTCCCAGAAAATAGCCACCTATGCTTCGTTATTCCATCCCAGTTCGGAACACAGGGTGCAGAAATGGACAGCATATAGGTCTGGTAGGGTGTCATGCAGCAACGGTGGGCATAGCAGGCTAGTCTGATAGGGATAATGCAGCAGTGGTTGGTATAGCAGGCTAGTCTGATAGGGTACAATGCAGCAGCGGCTGGCATGGCAGGCTAGTCTGGTAGGGTATGATGCAGCAGTGTCCGGTATAGCAGGCTAGTCTGGTAGGGTACGATGCAGCAGTGGCCGGTATAGTAGGCTAGTCTGGTAGGGTACGATGCAGCAGCGGCCGCTATAGCAGGCTAGTCTGATTGGGTACAATGCACCAGCAGCTGGGACTATGAAACAGAGAAGTGTAAGTAACACAGCAGCAGCACATAGGTAAGGGACCTGCACAACTGGCAACTTGTCTCTAGGAATAAACCATGTTGTCCAGGCACCTCCCTTAAGTGGAGGGTGCCTTAAATACATGATAACATAGGCTGAGAGGTGCTTCCGGGTTAGGGCATATTGGCCCTCTAAAAAAAAGTGTGAGCACGCCCTAAGATCACGTCCAGGAGGTCTGTGTGTGGTGTGCACAGGCTCCGGGAGACAGTGGCAGAAATCGGGGAAGAAGCAGCCACCACTCAGAGATTGGATGAGGGGATCAGGACAGTGCCAGGATGCCGGTAAGGGTGTTATAGTAATAAATAATGTAGACTACAATATGTATCAATAAAGGGAGGAACAAGCAGTGAATTCAGAGTAGGTTTTATTTCTTCTGGAATGGGTACTACACCCCTTGACCCTACAGCATCTTGAATATCTCGCCCTCCGTTCTTATGGAAGGAAGTTTATTTCAGTCTCATTTTTCGTTGTGTCGGCCATCACCATCATTCAGCTTATTGTTACCATTTCAGCTAATACTTGTTTTGGTCTCGTATTTCGCTCCCCTCACCGTCTCCATCACAGGAATCTTCTATTACTCAGATTTCCTAAAATATCTACATGTTTATAGAATTTAAGGAGAAGGACCTAGAAATAATTTGCCAAACCAACATGGTCTGGTGGCCAGGAATGTTAGGTCACCATGACTGGAAGCCGTTCATAAAACTCAGCCAAGAAGAAGAAGTGCTGAAATGTGATGAGTGACGTAAGTGTGGCGCTCCATGACTGGTGTTTACTGGGATCTTCACGTCCTGTTATTGGTGACATTCATAAGGCTTTCCCTTTGTCGTCCTTTTGGATCTGATACTGTGGGTCGGGCTCTAGCAGTAGGTGCCACATTTAACCGGTATTTTCGGCATAGGAGGGATCTGTAGGTTGGAATACAACATTTCTTATTTTACATCTGTTTCTTACACTTGACCAATAAATAACCCAGAAAAGTGCTAGAAAATAAACTGTCACTTGTGGTATATGATAATGACACTGACACTCGGGGTACAGGATAATCACACTGATACTCGGGGCAGGGCTGGCATCGGCACCCGGCGCACCTGGGCAAGTGCCGGGCCCTAGACAGCTGGGGGGCCTACTCACCATAGTTAGGGGCGGTGATCAGTTCCGGGTACCGCAGTTCTCAGGGCGGTAGCCGTACTTTCTTGGCTGCTGGCCTTTTATACCCGGCACCTGCAGCCAGCGTTCACTGCTGAATGCTGGGGTGCATGTGTACAGAAGTTCATCTGTGGGTGGAGCTACTGCGCAATATGCTGTGCTCCCGTCCCACAGATGACAAGACTACAGAGAAAGGAGCCGCAGCACCTGGCAGTCACCCAGGCCCAGGGCTGTATGTAGCCCCCCGCCTTCTCCTCAGAGCTGTATGGGTCTACCAGAGCAGTTTGGCCCCCCAGAGCAATATGCCGCCAGCCCCACCTCACGAGAGCGGTATCGGTCCACCAGAGCAGTATGGCCCCGCAAGATTAGTATGCCCCCAGCCCTCCTTGCCAGAGCTGTATGAAACCCCCACCAGAGATGTATGGAGCCTCCCCACCAAAGCTGTATGGAGTTCCCCACCAGAGCTTTATAGGGCCTCCCACCAGAGCTGTAGGGTGCCCCCCACCAGAGCATTATTGGGCCCCCACCAGGGCTGTATGGGGCCCCCCTCCAGAGTTGTATGGAGCCTCCCCACCAGAGCTGTATGCTGTCCCCCACCATAGCTTTATGGGGTCCTCCACCAGAGCTGTATGGGCCCCCCCCAAAGCTGTATGGAGTTCCCCACCAGAGCTGTATGGGCGTCCCCTCCAAAGCTGTATGGGGCCCCATCACCACCACCAGAGTTGTATAGGGCACCAGAGCTGTATGGGGCCCCAACACCAGAGCTGTATGTGCATCCAGAGCTATATGGGCACCCCTGAGCTGTATGAACCCCAACACCAGAGCTGTATGGGCGTCTCCTCCAAAGCTGTATGGGGCCCCATCACCACCACCAGAGTTGTATAGGGCACCAGAGCTGTATGGGGCCCCAACACCAGAGCTGTATGTGCATCCAGAGCTATATGGGCACCCCTGAGCTGTATGAACCCCAACACCAGAGCTGTATGGGCCCCCAGAGCTGTATGTGCCATCAGAACTGTATGCCCCCTTCCCCAGTTATATGTATGACCCCCAGTAATGTACATACCCCCCAGTAAAGTTTGTGCACCCCAGTAAACTTTATGCCCCCCAGTAACATCTATGCCCCCCAGTAATGTGTAGTAATGTTAGGGAATTTGTCTTGAAATATGTATATGCCTGTATGTATCTGTGTATTTGCTATGTTTGCATGGGGCATACTGAGACTTTTTCGCCGGAGGCCCACAAAAAACCTGCAGCCAGCCCTGACTCGGGGTACAGTGCAGCCTCCAATGATTTCTCCACTTTCCTCTAGTCTAGAGCAATCATAAATGGTACGGATGCGGTGCCCCTTATGCTGGGTGTAATCCCTGACCGCCAGACATGTTGTTATAACGTCTAGCTGGGGCACGTCCCCCCTCGGTGCCCAGTAACAGCAGGTTTGTGTCTTATCTTTGGTGATTTTCCCAGTAACTCGTTGGGTTGTGATTATTGTTATTTCAGATCTTGGTAATTTCAAAACCATTCCCGGTAAACCAAGAGTCTGCAAAGTGAATTAATGAGTCCCGGTATGGAGGAGGCTGGAGCGGGCAGTGCCAAGGACAGGGGAGCACAGTGTGAGCCCTGATACCTGAGAGCAAAAACAAACAGCCAGGCAGATGGCTGATCCTCCGCGTCTCTGGCTCTCACCCACACCTCTCCCTGCAGAACAAAAAGTCACCGACTCTCCGGCCAACTCTGTGCTCTCACAATGAGAGGATTATACCGGGATGAACGTGATCGACATTTTATTTATGCATCAACTAAATGTATCGAGAAGTAGAATATTTTTATTTTCATATTATTTAAGGAAGATTTGGCCTCACAGTGGATATATCTGACATATAGAATAATTCTGGCCAAGTTATCTCAGGACAGGGAGCAACGGAGGGAGAAATGAGGAGTCGGAGGAATGAATTGGGTTGAGCTTGTCTAGGAGGCACCTCCATTGGGAGAAGTAAAGTGAGGCTCCTACTGAAACATTGATCCGATTTTAAAAATGAAGGGGGTGAAGTTCTGCCCCTCATGGTCATTGTAGGCTCTTGGAATAGACTTTGCCCAGGATCTTCAAGATGAGGAGTACTTCAATTGACAAGAAATGTTCTCCACCTTGATTCAGAAGATCCTTGAGTAATTGATGGAGTTGGAAGCTACGGTGGTTTTAGGACTTCATGGTCACTGTAGTCAGGTGACCATGAAGAAGTTGGGCATTGACTTCATTGCACTTGTCCTCTAGCCTGTTCGTAGGAACAAAGATTACCACCACCTTACAAGAAGACATAGATGCTAGTGACTTCAGTTTCGAAAGGAAATTGCAACTGTCATGGTTCCGCCTCCCCGTCTACATGGCTAGGGCGTGGAGCCTTCTCCTGAGCCTCACTTCCGGAGCTTGGATGCTTTAAGAGCTGACATTTCCAGTGAACCAGGCTATAAGCTTAGCGCTGCTTTGCCTGTAATTGCTGGTCCTGTAAGTGTTATCCTGATCCGTCTGTGCCTGTGCCCCCGTGCCCTGTCTGTGTTCTGTCCCCTAGTCGTTCTCCCATTCCTCTGTCCCCTCTCCTACCTCCCCACTCGGTTGCTTCCTCTAGTAGTGACCTCGGCCTGACCTCGACTCCACTTCTGCTCTTTCCTCTGGTCCTCCTTCTGCCCGTTCTGTGTTTGACCCAGCCTGCCTGACCATTCCTCACATGCCCCGCAGCTCTGCTCCCCAGCTGTGCTGTGAGGCCGTGTACGAGTGCACACTCTGTATCTACTTCCTTTTTCTTGTTACTCTGTGTAGTGTCTTCTGCTGCAGAGCTCTGGATCCCCCTGGTGGCAGCTTGACAGCAACCTTTATGATCCCCAAAATAAATTGACTAATTTCCAAACAAAATGGAAAAACATTGCTTGATACATTTTTAGGATTTTTTTTTCTCTTTTTTTGTATTGCCTTATAATGAAAACGCTCAAAAATTATGACTTTTCAAGTTCTTAGAAGTTCTCAGATGTGTCAATGTCCTCTTATAAGGAGGGGGTAATACATATTACATTTACTAATTTCCAAATGAAATGGAAAAACATTGCTTCATACATTTTTTTGGATTTTCTTTCCTTTTTTTGTATTGCCTAAAAATTAAAAAGCTCAAAAATGATCACTTTAAAAGTTCTTAAAAGTTTTTATATGTGTCAATGTCTTACGATGAGGTGGTAATTAATATTACACTTACTAATTTGCAAACAAAATGGAAAAACATTGCTTGAGAAATTTTTGGGCTTATTTTCCCCCTTTTTTGTGTTGCCTAAAAATTAAAACACTCAAAAATTATCACTTTTCAAGTTCTTAGAAGTTCTCATATGTGTCAATGTCCTTATGTGACAAGGTGGTAATAAATATTAAATTATAAAATTTCCAAATTAAATTGAAAAACATTGCTTGATACATATTTTGGATTTTCTTTCCTCTTTTTTTGTTTTGTCTAAAAATTAAGATACTCAAAAATGTTCTATTCGAATTTTTAGAAGTTCTCAGATGTGTCAATGTCCTCTTGTAAGGTGGGGGTAATCTTTGCTTCTATGAACAGGATAGTGTAAAAGCGAGATGAAGTCAGTGACCGATATCTTCAGGATGAAGGCAAGAGGTTCACCAACGTCCAACACCATCAAGTACTAAATCTGGAAGAAGGACCTCCTAAGGCAAGAAGGGGATGCTTTCTTCTCAATTGAAGTGTTCCTCACCTTGAAGATGCTGGACCCTAGTGCAAATCTATTCCAGATCAGCTGGAAGTAGAAAAAAGGTTGTGGACCTGGAGAAGAAAAAAAATAATGGTCTGGTGGAAATGGCCAATGTTGATGGTTTTTAGGGAGGTAAGAAGTGGGTTTGCGTATCAGGAGAACATCCTAATATTCTACGGGAGAGAAAACCCTGCAAACAGTTGAGTTTTCTTCATATGGTATCAGGTGAATTCATGAGAATCATGAAATTCGAGAAGTTGTCGGTTCCTCTCTGTAATCTGAGTCCTCCTGAGTCATCTGACAGATACTTAAAATATTTGTATTGGAATAATTTTGGCACTAAAAAGTTTTCGAGACTGTAAAATGCCCCGGGGAATCCTTAATGCTGGAGAACATGGAAGAGAATCCACCTGGGGACAGAAACATCTAGCCTCATTCCATCTTCCTTAACGACCCGGCATAATTCATCGGAGTGAAAGCTTCCTCTCTACGATTAGATACAGATAATAGGAACCAGAGGGGATGGAGGGGATCGGACGTTCACAGCCGTCGCCTCCTATCAAAAAGTTTCGGAATTTTAAATCCGATTGACCTACAACGAATAAACCTCAAAGGCCAGAGACAATTCTGTGTAAAGGATAGAAACTCACACTACATTCCTCTATTTCTGGTGGAACTTCTAACAGAATATGTCCCATCAGTGATCACATAATTGCACCGATCGCTTGGTCTACTCAGATCTACGTGCCCAAATCTTAGGGGTACTTTGCACGTTGCGACATCGCTACTGCGATATCGTCGGGGTCAAATCGAAAGTGACGCACATCCGGCGCCGGTAACGATGTGGCAACGTGTAAAGCCTAGGAGAGAAGATGAACGAGCGTGAAACAGTCCAAAATCGGTGATCTGTGTCACGTCGTTCATTTTCATAATGTCGGTGCGTCCGCAGGTACAATGTTGTTCCTCGTCCCTGCGGCAGCACACATCGCTGTGTGTGAAGCCGCAGGAGCGAGGAACATCTCCTTGCCTGCTTCCCGCCGCCAATGCGGAAGGAAGGAGGTGGGCGGGATGTTTACGTCCCGCTCATCTCCGCCCCTCCACTTCTATTGGCCGCCTGCCGTGTGACGTCGCTGTGACGCCGAACGCACCTCCCCCTTAGGAAGGAGGCGGGTCGCCGGCCAGAGCGACGTCGCAGGGCAGGTAAGTTCGTGTGACGCTGCCGTAGCGATAATATTCGCTACGGCAGCTCGCACTACATATCGCATGTGCGACGGGGGCGGGGACTATCGCGCTCGGCATCGCAGCATCGGCTTGCGATGTCGCAGGGTGCAAAGTAGCCCTAAGACTCATTAGAGGTCAATTCAATGCAAATCTAATGTGTGTCCAATTTTTAGGAAACCTGCAGAATTCAGCAAATTTTTTACTATTTATGCAAATTACCTAAAATTCCCACTACTATTTTACATATTATAGAAGACTGTACCAGTCACAAAAAGCTGATGTCTCAAGCTAATTTTTGCAGGCATCACCAACTATCATGGCGGCATCAAGACCTGTGCTAACTTTTCTGATGTCTGTAATCACTGCGGGGAGACACGGGCTTCAACCCACAGACTTAGGCAGGGTAGCAAGAGTTAATCCCTGCTGGACTGCTTGTTAGTTTTTTTTATCACATGCTGTGGGGGAGCCAGTCACGTTCATTCCCCTCCTGTCTATGCTGGCTGGACTATTCCATTGATAACAGCTATAGCATCTGTATACTAGTCTGCTGAATTGTTGTGATCCAGACTTTCTCATGGTTATTGTGCATTATTGCTGTGAGCTGTTGTGGTGTTAACACTTGTTGTCTTTTTGATGCTACCTTCCTCTTCTTGCTTTTCACCTTAGTCTCCTTAGTCTTTTTGATCACATGCTGTGGAGGAGCCAGTCACATTCACTTCCCTGATGTCTGCTGGCTGAACTATTCCATTAATGCTAGCTATAGCATACCTATACTGTTCTGGTGAGCTGTTGTGATCCAGACGTACTAGTAATTATTGTGCATTATTGCTGTGAGCAGTTGTGGTGTTAACCCTTGTTGTCTTTTTGTTGTTACCTTCCTGCTCTTGCTTTTCTCCTTAGCCTCTTACTGTTTGTTGCTGTGAGTTTACAGTGTGACTGAGTTTTTGTTTTCCCCTGTCTGTCTTAGGCCCCCTTCACACGTCCGTGAAACACATGTGTGTTTGTTCTGTTTCCGTATATACCGGAGACACGGACAAACGTGCACCAATGTTAATCTATGATTGTGGTCACACGTACGTTATTTCATTATGTCCGTGTGTGCGTGTCCGTGATTCGTATGTGTTTGCGTTTTGCACGGATGCATGTCCGTTATCTGCACGGAGCACGCACACGTGGACACAATGAAAGTCTATGGGTATGTGCACACACGTTAGTAAACACGTATGCATCTACCTATAGTCCGTGTCCGTTTGGTGTTTTTATTTCTAGTGATGTCGGCCATTCTTTCTATTTCTGTGTATGTCGGTCAATCTCCCTGAGTCCGTCGGTCGGTCTCTCTGTCGGTCTCTCTGTTTGTCTGTCCCTCTCTCACAGTCTGTCGGTCATTTTCCCCCCTCTCTCATACTCACCGATCCCCGGCGCGGCGCTTCACGGCATTCACACTGCTGCGGCGGCTTTTACTATTTTGAAAAAGCCGGCCGCTCATTAAACAATCTCGTATTCCCTGCTTCCCCGCCCACGGCGCCTATGATTGGTTGCAGTGAGACACGCCCCCACGCTGAGTGACAGGTGTCTCACTGCACCCAATCACAGCAGCCGGTGGGCGTGTCTATACTGTGCAGTAAAATAAATAATTAAAAAAACGGCGTGCGGTCCCCCCCAATTTCAATACCAGCCAGATAAAGCCATACGGCTGAAGGCTGGTATTCTCAGGATGGGGAGCCCCACGTCATGGGGAGCCCCCCAGCCTAACAATATCAGTCAGCAGCCACCCAGAATTACCGCATACATTAGATGCGACAGTTCTGGGACTGTACCCGGCTCTTCCCGATTTGCCCTGGTGCTTTGGCAAATCGGGGTAATAAGAAGTTAATGGCAGCCCATAGCTGCCAATAACTCCTAGATTAATCATGTCAGGCGTCTCCCGGAGAAACCTTCCGTGATTAATCTGTAAATTACAGTAAATAAACACACACCTAAAAAAATCATTTATTAGAAATAAAAAACACTAACATATTCCCTGGTTCAACAATTTAATCAGCCCGAAAAAGCCCTCCATGTCCGGTGTAATCCTGGATGTTCCAGCGTCGCTTCCAGCTCTGCTGCATGGAGGTGACAGGAGCAGCAGAAGACACCGCCGCTCCTGTCACCTCCACACAGCAACTGAAGACAGCCGCACGATCAGCTGAGCTGTCACTGAGGTTACCCGCTGTCACTGGATCCAGCGTTGACAGTGGGTAACCTCAGTGACAGCTCAGCTGATCGCGCTATTCCCTTCATTTGCTGCGTGGAGCTGTCCGGAGCGGCGGTGTCTTCTGCTGCTCCTGTCACCTCCATGCAGCAGAGCTGGAAGCGACGCTGGACCATCCTGGATTACGCCGGACATGGAGGGCTTTTTCGGGCTTATTAAAGTGGTGAACCAGGGTATATGTTTGTGTTTTTTATTTCTAATAAAGGATTTTTCGGGCGTGTGTGTTTATTTACTGTCACTTACAGATTAATCATGGAGGGTATCTCGGGGAAGACGCCTGACATGATTAATCTAGGATTTAGTGGCAGCTATGGGCTGCCATTAACTCCTTATTACCCCGATTTGCCAACGCACCAGGGCAAATCGGGAAGAGCCGGGTACAGTCCCAGAACTGTTGCATCTAATATATGCGGCAATTCTGGGCGGCTGCTGACTGATATTGTTAGGCTGGGGGGCTCCCCATAACGTGAAGCTCCCCATCCTGAGAATACCAGCCTTCAGCCGTATGGCTTTATCTGGCTGGCATTAAAATTGGGGGGAACCGCACGCCGTTTTTTTTAATTATTTATTTATTTATTTTACTGCACAGTATAGACCCGCCCACCGGCTGCTGTGATTGGGTGCAGTGAGACACCTGTCACTCAGTGTGGGGGGCGTGTGTGACTGCAACCAATCATAGGCGCCGGTGGGCGGGGAAAGCAGGGAATACGAGATTGTTTAATGAGCGTCCGGCTTTTTCAAAATAGTAAAAGCCGCTGGAGCAGTGTGAACGCCGTGCAGCGCCGCGCCGGGGATCGGTGAGTATGAGAGAGGGGGGGAAACTTCAGTCACTTGGGGGATTAGCGGTCACCGATGAATCCTTCACAGGTGACCGCTAATCAGTACTCGACACAGACAGAGCCGCGGTATGAGGATGAAGTCGGGTGAAGTTCACCCGAGTTCATTCTCATCGCGCAACTCTGTCTGCTGTCAGCCGACATTTATAAACGACATTGTGCATCACACACACGGACATTCCACACGGACATTCCACGTACACACGGACGTTCTACACACAAACACGGCTAGCATACGCAATTCACACAGATGCCACACGGACACAAAAACGGGACACGGACCCGAAAAACGGCCCGTAACACACGTGCGTGTTTTTCACGGACGTATGAAGGGGGCCTTAATCTGTGTTTCCATCTAACTCCTGCTCCTAAGGGTAGGTTGTAACAGATTAGATCTGGTCAGGAGACTAGCCAGTTATGGGATTCAGGCATCTCCATCTCCATAGGAGTAACCCTGAGATTAGGGATAGCCTAGGGTCCCCTAGCATGAGGGACAGCATAGGAACCCCCTGTCCCTCGCTATCCTGCTTTTACATCATAACAGCTGACATCACCTCATGGCTGGACTATTCTATTAATGCTAGCTATAACTTATCTATACTGGTTTGGTGAGCTGTTGTGATCCAGACTTACTGGTGGTTGTTGTCTATTATTGCTGTGAGTTGTTGTGGTGTTAACCCTTGTTTTCTTTTAGTTGCTATCCTCCTGCTCTTGCTTTTCTCCTTAGTCTTTTACTGTTTGTCCCTATGAGGTTGCAGTGTGTCTGAGTTTTGGTTTGCCCCTGTCTGTCTTAATCTGTTTTTCTATCTCACTCCTGCCCCTTCCTTCCCTATTATTAGTATTCGGTGATCGCCCTTCTCCTCCATCCTCAGTATTCGGTGACTGCCCGTCTCCTCCATCCTCAGGATTTTATGACCGCCCGTCTCCTCCATCCTCAGTATTCAGTGATCCCTGTCGCCTCCATCCTCAGCATTCAGTGATCCCTGTCGCCTCCATCCTCAGCATTCGGTGACCGCCCGTCTCCTCCGTCCTCAGTATTCAGTGACCGCCCATCTCCTCCAGCCTCATTATTTGGTGACCTCCCGTCTCCTCCATCCTCAGTATTCAGTAACCGCCGGTCTCCTCCATCCTCATTATTTGGTGACCTCCCGTCTCCTCCATCCTCAGTATTCAGTGATCACCCGTCTCCTCCATCCTCAGTTTTCAGTGACCGCCCGTCTCCTCCGTCCTCAGTATTCAGTGACCGCCCGTCTCCTCCGTCCTCAGTATTCAGTGATCGCCCGTCTCCTCCATCCTCAATATTCAGTAACCGCCCATCACCTCCATCCTCATTATTTGGTGACCGCCTGTCTCCTCCATCCTCAGTATTCAGTGAGTGCCCGTCTCCTCCATCCTCAGTATTCAGTGATCACCCGTCTCCTCCATCCTTAGTTTTCAGTGACCGCCCGTCTCCTCCGTCCTCAGTATTCAGTGACCGCCCATCTCCTCCATCCTCAATATTCAGTAACCGCCCATCACCTCCATCCTCAGTATTCAGTGATCACCCGTCTCCTCCATCCTCAGTTTTCAGTGACAGCCCGTCTCCTCCGTCCTCAGTATTCAGTAACCGCCCATCACCTCCATCCTCAGTATTCAGTGATCACCCGTCTCCTCCATCCTCAGTTTTCAGTGACCGCCCATCTCCTCCATCCTCAATATTCAGTAACCGCCCATCACCTCCATCCTCAGTATTCAGTGATCACCCGTCTCCTCCATCCTCAGTATTCAGTGACCTCCCGTCTCCTCCATCCTCAGTATTCAGTGACCGCCCGTCTCCTCCATCCTCAGTATTCAGTGACCGCCCGTCTCCTCCATCCTCATTATTTGGTGACCGCCTGTCTCCTCCATCCTCAGTATTCAGTGAGTGCCCGTCTCCTTCATCCTCAGTATTCAGTGATCACCCGTCTCCTCCATCCTCAGTTTTCAGTGACCGCCCGTCTCCTCCGTCCTCAGTTTTCAGTGACCGCTCGTCTCCTCCATCCTCAGGATTCAATGACCGCCCTTCTCCTCCGTCCTCAGTATTCAGTGACCGCCCATCTCCTCCATCCTCAATATTCAGTAACCGCCCATCACCTCCATCCTCATTATTTGGTGACCGCCTGTCTCCTCCATCCTCAGTATTCAGTGATCGCCCGTCTCCTCCATCCTCAGTATTCAGTGACCGCCCATCTCCTCCATCCTCAGTATTCAGTGATCGCCCGTCTCCTCCATCCTCAGTATTCAGTGATCGCCCGTCTCCTCCGTCCTCAGTATTCAGTGACCGCCCGTCTCCTCCGTCCTCAGTATTCGGTGACCGCCCGTCTCCTCCGTCCTCAGTATTCAGTGACCGCCCATCTCCTCCATCCTCAATATTCAGTAACCGCCCATCACCTCCATCCTCATTATTTGGTGACCGCCTGTCTCCTCCATCCTCAGTATTCAGTGATCGCCCGTCTCCTCCATCCTCAGTATTCAGTGACCGCCCGTCTCCTCCATTCTCAGTATTCAGTGACCGCCCGTCTCCTCCATCCTCAGTATTCAGTGACCGCCCATCTCCTCCATCCTCAGTATTCAGTGATCGCCCGTCTCCTCCATCCTCAGTATTCAGTGATCGCCCGTCTCCTCCGTCCTCAGTATTCAGTGACCGCCCGTCTCCTCCGTCCTCAGTATTCGGTGACCGCCCGTCTCCTCCGTCTTCAGTATTCAGTGACCGCCCATCTCCTCCATCCTCAATATTCAGTAACCGCCCATCACCTCCATCCTCATTATTTGGTGACCGCCTGTCTCCTCCATCCTCAGTATTCAGTGATCGCCCGTCTCCTCCATCCTCAGTATTCAGTGACCGCCCGTCTCCTCCATTCTCAGTATTCAGTGATCGCCCGTCTCCTCCATCCTCAGTATTCAGTGATCGCCCGTCTCCTCCATCCTCAGTATTCAGTGACCGCCCGTCTCCTCCGTCCTCAGTATTTGGTGACCGCCCGTCTCCTCCGTCCTCAGTATTCGATGGCCACCCATCACCTCCATCATTTCCTCTCATCACTTGTACACAGTTTATGAAGGATCTTGGCAGGAGATTGTTCCAAACATCTTGGAGACCTGACCCCCGATCTCCTGTGTATGAGGCACTTTATCCCAGACAGACGGGATGATGTGAGATCAGGGCTCTGTGGGGCCGCATCATCACTTCCAGGACTTCTAACGACACTAATGAGTAATGGAATTATTGCTTTACTCTAATTACCAATCTCATGCCTGGCCTTCTGTGTACCTTAAACTGATAACCAAGGAAATATCTAATAAAACACAATGAAAAGAACAATGAGATTGATGCAACCAGCGCTGGAAAAAGTCTGAATCCCTTCAAGCTGTGGGATCCAGTCTACGTCCATTGATCCAATAGTGTTTAGTCCTCGGCCAGCTCCTCACAACCCATAATGCATCCTTCCCTTCAAAATTGGAAGCTGTTCAGCAGTGCCATTAGCTCAGAACTGGCAGGAACCTGTGGGACCAATTACACCATCTACTGTTAAGAGAAGTCTGGTCAGAAGCCGTGTTCATGGAAGAATTGTGGCCAAAACCCCAAACCTTTTACGCGGAAACAAGGAGAAGTGACTCAGCTATGCAAATTTTAGAGTGGCTTTTTATTGTGGCCAGTCTAAGGCACACCTGTGTAATAATGATGCTGATCAGTTTAAGGCGCACCTGTGCAATAATGATCCTGGCCAGCCTAAGGTGCACCTGTGCAATAATGATCCTGGCCAGCCTAAGGCGCACCTGTGCAATAATGATGCTGGCCAGCCTAAGGTGAACCTATGCAATAATGATGCTGGCCAGCCTAAGGCACATCTGTGCAATAATGATCCTGGCCAGTCTAAGGTGCACCTTTGCAATAATGATACTGGCCAGCCTAAGGTGCACCTGTGCAATAATGATGCTGGGCAGCGTAAGGCGCACCTGTGCAATAATGATACTGGCCAGCCTAAGGTGCACCTGTGCAATAATGATGCTGGCCAGCCTAAGGTGCACCTCTGCAATAATGATGCTGGGCAGCGTAAGGTGCACCTGTGCAATAATGATGCTGGCCAGCCTAAGGTGAACCTATGCAATAATGATGCTGGCCAGCCTAAGGCACATCTGTGCAATAATGATCCTGGCCAGTCTAAGGTGCACCTTTGCAATAATGATACTGGCCAGCCTAAGGTGCACCTGTGCAATAATGATGCTGGCCAGCCTAAGGTGCACCTCTGCAATAATGATGCTGGGCAGCGTAAGGCGCACCTGTGCAATAATGATACTGGCCAGCCTAAGGTGCACCTGTGCAATAATGATGCTGGCCAGCCTAAGGTGCACCTCTGCAATAATGATGCTGGGCAGCGTAAGGTGCACCTGTGCAATAATGATGCTGGCCAGCCTAAGGCACACCTGTGCAATAATGATGCTGGCCAGCCTAAGGCGCACCTGTACAATAATGATCTTGGCCTGCCTAAGGCACACCTGTTTAATAAACATGCTGTCTTATCAGCCGTGAAGTGAATGGATTATCTCTACAAAGCAGACGTGCTCACAAACACAGATTTACACAAATTTGAGAGAAAAGGCCTTTTGTGAACATAGAAAAACTCTTACAGATTAGATAAAAATGGGAGCAAAAACAAAAAGTGCTTTGTTGATATTGTTGTTTGGTGTATAATGAATGGATGATGAGATCGCTGTCGCGTGTCTCTTGCACAAACTCTGCATCTTATTCACTAGTGTAGATGATACTCTGGCCCATGTGATGGAGTCGCTCGGTGCTGCTCCTGTCCGTAATGCGGAGTCTTCCTTACTTTTGGTTTTATGCTGGAGTTTTGTTTCCTTTAATCTGGTATTTACTGGACCTCAAATAAACAGGAGCTAATGTGAAGCAGAGGGGATCGGGGGAGCGGGGGAGCGGGGCGGGCGGGGCGGGCGGGGGAGCGCTAATTACAGGATTCTGCACTAAGGTCATTTCTGGTTTTATGAAAGTTTTACTGGAAAAAGAGAACTGGAAATTCTTGGATTTTTTTAGACATTGCATCCAGGGGTGTAATGATTGCAGTCACAGAGGTCGCGACCTGGGGTATAGGGGGCCGCGGACCCCAGCATCTGCTTCAGCTGGATGTGCATTAGAGGGCGCACACTGCGATGCCTTCTGGCTACAGAAGAGGATGCCACAAAGCGTGGAGTGGAGGGAGCCGAGTATGATGGGTTTTGTGGGGGTTTTATCCGTTAGAGACCAGGAAAGGGCCCAGTATAAGGACAAATATATATTAATGGGGACATGTATACCAGGATGCGCCCAGAATGAGGACATATATACCAGGATGGTGATTATATATACCAGAATGGGTCCAGGATGGGGACATATATACCAAGATGGGGAACCTATATACCAAGATGGCGACATATATACAAGTATGGGGACATACTGCACATTATATACCAGGATGGGGAACATATATACCAGGATGGGGACATATATACCAGAATGGGGATATATACCAAATAGGGGACAAATATACCAGGATGGAGGACATATATACCAGGATGAGGAAATATATACCAGGATGGGGGACAAATATACCAGGATGGGGACAAATATACCAGGATGGGGACAAATATACCAGGATGGTGAATATATATATACCAGGATGAGGTCATATGTGACGCCCCAGCGTCTGTGTGGTACTCGGTTCCCGGCGTGCGGTGCGCAGGGGGAGGGACAGTCGTGGTCGCAGCCATGAGCTGGTTCCGTGACCCTGGGGGTCGGTCCGATAAAAAAAGGGGTGAAAAATAAAAAGGAAATAAAAATAAGAGTTCTCGACTACGCCACTTGTGGTGTGCGGCCAGGTTATTGGGGCAGCCGCTGCAGAGTCCTGCTGGGGCTGATGGAGTAGTGTAGCTTAGGTTATTTGGGCCCTCCACAAGCAGGGACAGGCCCCAGCAGTGGATGGTGAATGGGGCAATGATAGAGGACAGTCAGTGTACATACGGAGGCAAGAAGGAAACAGTCCACACCGGTATTGCAGTTTCAACTTGCCCTTACTGTAGGCCGATACCTGGACCCGCTGGTGCCGTTTCCAGGTGTTCCCGCTCCCCTTGTTCTCCATGCCAGCTGTGACCTGGGTTAGTTGTCCTCCATGCACACTTGTTGTTGAAGGGCTCTCGTGGCCTAGAGCTTCTTGAGAGTCCCCTCTTTTCAGTCTTGGTCCTATTGCAGGCAGCCTGGACTATTTAAGGGGTTCAGTCCCCAGTCCCCTCTTTGCTGCTGATGCTTCAGACTCTTTGGGTTGGTGAGGGACCCTGGAGATCTCCTCACCGGGCAGAATTAACAGTTGACCATAAAGTGTCCCTCTGTCCTAGGGTCTGTTCCCCGCCTTGTGCTGAGTCCTGTGAGCCTTGGTTTCAGACTTCCACAGGTGCCCCGCGATTCATGGAGTATTACACCTCCACAGGTAACCCACGGTCCCTGGAGTCCTGGTTCCTTACGCCATAGTCCCTCACTCCTGTTACAGCACTCCGGTGTTACTTCAGGCCTTTTCCTTTCTTTCTGTACTTTCACTCTCAACTCCTTCTCACTCCTCACAAGTCCTCTACACTCCTTCCCGCCAACTCTCCAACTGACCACTCGCCCCTCCCTGTCGCTGGGTCTCTCACTACAGATTGGGTGGCGACTATCCAATCAGTGCCTATCCCTTTTACCTGTTGCTATTCAGCCTCCCAGTCTGGTGTTGAGGTTGTGTATGTGGCCTGAGGGTGCTGGTGTGTTGACTGGCACGGATATTCCGGGGTTTGGGTTTCCACAGGTTACATTTTGGGGCACCTGGTACCTCAAGGGTGCTACACATATATACCAGGATACGGACAAATATATCAGAATGGGGGACATATTTACCAGGAAGGAGCCTAGGATGAAGTACATTAGAACAGGATGAGGGTCATTACTACATAATAAAGGTGGAGGGGGGCAACTCGTATCTGTTTATAGGATTTAGAATTCTACAAGGGTCCGTACATCTGACCAACATGTGGTGGAGGAGCCAGGCTCAAACCTTTCACTGGGGCCCATCAGGCTGTAGTTATGCCATTGATTGCATCCCAGCGTGACCAAGGTTGTATAACATGTATGGTCCTCATGTTCAGCTGAGTCATCTGCAGCACTCAGTAGGTGGGGGAAATATGGAAAGTACCTCACCTCACCAGAATCTTGTTGGTGGACCACCAAAAATCAGACTTTTTTGTCTTTTCTGATAGACAAACTTTACTTAATGTGATGGTATTAGGTGGTGGTATTTTCGATCTGTGTTCCTACTTTATCAGCATTGTTAGGTAGTATATTTTGAGTACTGGACAGGTATATTTTATGGAAATATGTGGTGCATGTGCAGAAGGACCATAAACCTATCTTGGTGTAGACCAGGAATGAGCGATCATTGAGCGTTTGGCCAAATGTCCTTGAGGCTCCTGATGCAACATCTACAGCCACACCACCACTTTGAGAAAGACATAAGGTTCTCCATGACCCAACCTGAATTATAGATATACCTTCTGCACAACCCAACCATAAAGTTGAAACATTTTTGTTGATTTTTCAAAAAAATTTTTTTTAAAGGCAAGTATCAGACTTTGATTGAACATGCATAATCATGATTGGGTCATACAACATTAGCACAAGCAGAAAGGTCCATGTAGTAAGATTGGTCAGACAGGGAAGCTGTCCATAGGTGGAACTGGAGAGACAGAACTCTTCTGTCTAGGAGAGAGGGGGTATTAAACCAGGGCTGATCAAGAGTTAGGGCTACGCTGGCGGTCCAGACCTCTTCACCATCAGAAGTACCTTTGGGACAAGGGAGAGCTAGGGCCCCCGTCTAGGAGCCCTAGTCCCCGATTGTCCCCTTATAGCACATGGCAGTGTGAGAAGCCAACCCCAAGTGTGGTCCTACTACATCTAACAGGGGTCAGTGGACCTCCCATATAAGCTACGAGTGACCCAGAGACAACCCTTGGAAAGCCCTTGAGGTCCTCACCGTTTTCTGTTGACCTCACTGGTTTTGTTAGACAGAACGGATCACTTACTAACAAATTGAAAGGAAAAATATTGTAGTTTCCAACGAGCTGATGAGAAATGACTTTTTTTGGAGAGCTCAGTCCAACATTACCACCTGTAAGTGCTAACAAGAATAATGGTTTGGTGCCTTCTTCTGTTACATACAAGAACCTCAATGTTCTGATCTCCATGTTCTGAGGACTTCAATGCAGAGTTAGAGGGGATTCCCACCATGGCATAAAAGTGGAGCCCCCCCCTCCAGCTCCTTTGGCATACCATCCAGGTTTCAGCCCTTCGGTTTGTCTTCTGGATCCGTCCACCTCTGCCTCGATGTCCATGTCTTATCTCTACGGGAAGCCCTTTGGAAACTAGTAAAATGGCACATGAGGGTCGGAGTGTAAAAATCTAGATGTTATTTATGTCCTGGAGGATCAGAATTAGCGAAGTCTTCAATGGATTTGTGTGTATTTTCAATAACGTAATAATAGAGCTCAATGCCAGTCAGCTGCCGCTAAAGCCAACACAATATTGTTCTGTTTTAGGAAAAATATAGCTTTGGGATATAAAATAATATAAGGTTTTGGTTACGAGGCCATAAAAAAAGATATAAAAGGGCTTAAGGATCACTGCTTATGGGAAGCAATCGGGATCCTTTATCTGGTATTATGGATCTGTTGTCTAGAGCTGGAAATGAGGTTTCCACCAACCTTGATGTGGAAAATGGAAGAAATAGTCCAATAGTCGGGCGATGTTGGTCAACAATGGGTTAAGTGACGTGGGGTTTGCGGCCGTCCTACATAAAATGTGAGTTATGGGGTATTCAGCAGTGAATTAGCAGATAGGATGGGATCAGTGAGAAGTGTAACATGGGCTGCGCCCCCCGGGACGGTATCTCAGCAGGTGGTACATCTGTATCTGATAGTGGAGGACACTGGAGTTCCGGATTCTAGGCGTGAACACAAAACAAGGTCTATCTGTGCGGAAACTCCACAGGGTGGACGCGTCCTGCCCGAAAACAATGATTTGTTGTAAATATTTCTTTTCTCTAGTGACGTAGAAGCGTTTACTGGGCTCACACATGTGTAAGGGTCAAAGAGAAGACGACGTCCATCCAAGAAGTCACCACCGAGCCACGTGTGCAAAAACACAATGAGGTTCTCCGCTCATTAATGCTGCTAGCCTCTACACCCAATGTCTTTCATCATAATAATCTGAAGCTAGCCATAAACTTTAGGAAGCCATTGGCCAAGCAGTTATTTCTCCCAACCTCCCACCGTTCAGCTGAGAAGGAAGGAACATGTCATGGTTTGGTCACTAGAAATGAGATAACTGCCCAAAGGTTAATTGAGACATCCCTGGCGGGCTAGTGAAGTGCATGAAGTTGATTGGACTATCCCTGGTGGTATAGGGCAGTACAGGGTTTATTAAGAACATCCCTGGTGGGCTAGTGCAGTGTGTGGTTAATGATAATAGCCCTAGTAATATAGAACAGTGCATGGTCTATTGAGAACATCCCTGGTGGGCTAGTGCAGTGTGTGGTTAATGATAATAGCCCTAGTAATATAGAGCAGTGCATGGTCTATTGAGAACATCCCTGGTGGGCTAGTGCAGTGCATGTAGTTGATGGTACTATCTCTGGTGATATAAGACAGTACTGTGTATGGTTTATTGAGAAGATCCCTGGTGGCCTATTGAAGTGGATGCAGTTGATGGTACTACCCTTGGTGGTTTAGTGCAGTACAGGTTTTATTGAGAACATTCTTGGTGGACTATTGAAGTGAATGTGGTTAATAGTATCATCTTTGGTGATATGGGACAGTATACGGTTTATTGGGAATGTCCCTGGTGGGCTAGTGCAGTGTATGTTCTTAATAGTACTATCTCTGGTGATATAGGAAAGAATGAAAGTATAAGGTTTTTTGAGAACATCCCTGGTGGGCTAAACAAGTGAATGTGATTGATAGTACAATCTCTCGTGATATAGGACAGTATGTGGTTTATTGAGATCATCCCTGGTGGGCTAGTGAAGTTCATGTGGTTAATAGTATCATCTCTGGTGATATAGGGCAGTACAGGGTTTATTGAGAACATCCCTGGTGGGCTAATGCAGTGTATGTGGTTGATAATATTATCTCTGGTGATATATGGCAGTATAGGGTTTGTTGAGAACATTACTGGTGGGCTAGTGAAGTGCATGTGATTGATAGTACGATCTCTGGTGATAAAGGACAGTATAGGCTTTATTAAGAACATCCCTGGTGGGCTAGTGCAGTGTATGTGGTTGATAGTACTATCTCTGGTGATATAAGGCAGTATAGGGTTTATTGAGAACATCCCTAGTGGGCTGGAGCAGTGTATGTGGTTAATAGTATCATCTCTGGTGATATAGGGCAGTATAGCGTGTATTGAGAACATCCCTGGTGGGCTAGTGCAGTGCATGTGATTGATAGTACTATCTCTGGTGATATAGGACAGTATAAGGTTTATTGAGAACATCCCTGGTGGGCTGGAACAGTGTATGTGATTGATAGTATGATCTCTGGTGATATAGGACAGTATAGGCTTTATTAAGAACATCCCTGGTGGGCTAGTGCAGTGCATGTGATTGATAGTACTATCTCTGGTGATATAGGACAGTATAAGGTTTATTGAGAACATCCCTGGTGGGCTGGAGCAGTGCTTGTGGTTGATAGTACTTTCTCTGGTGATATAAGGCAGTATAGGGTTTATTGAGAACATCCCTGGTGGGCTAGTGCAGTGAATGTGGTTGATAGTACTATCTCTGGTGATATAGGACAGTATAGGGTTTATTGAGAACATCCCTGGTGGGCTAGTGCAGTGAATGTGGTTGATAGTACTTTCTCTGGTGATATAGGACAGTATAGGGTTTATTGAGAACATCCCTGGTGGGCTAGTGCAGTGCTTGTAGTTGATAGTACTTTCTCTGGTGATATAAGGCAGTATAGGGTTTATTGAGAACATCCCTGGTGGGCTAGTGAAGTGCTTGTGGTTAATAGTACTATCTCTGGTGATATAGGACAGTATAGGGTTTATTGAGAACATCCCTGGTGGGCTGGAGCAGGGCTTGTGGTTGATAGTACTCTCTCTGGTGATATAAGGCAGTATAGGGTTTATTGAGAACATCCCTGGTGGGCTGGAGCAGTGAATAGACCACAGTGAGTGCACAGATGGCACAGACATGAGGACTATGCGGGTGCTATCTCACGCAGGGACATATTTGTTACATGGTGTTGCTGTTGTGTCACTTTCCTATCATGTTTCTATTTGTTTCTGACATTCGTCCGTCCAGAGCGAGAAACAAACAAACTGCTGATAGAAAAGTGTAATGGCCGAGGGGAAGGAAACGAGCACGGGGAATGGAAGGAGCCAACACAAATAAATACCATCCAATAGAGAAGAAATATAAACCGCTTCAATGTAGAAATAATCAACCGGACCACATGTGAGGAAGCGCAGACCCCCGCCGGCCGGGGGCTGATGTAAGCGGGATGGAGGGTCCCACAGAAGAGGGGTCGTCAGGAGGAGGATGATGTAAGAAGGAGGAATGGCCAACATCTTGTCAGGATCCTTTTCGTGCGGTTTCTGAGATGTTGGGTGAGGAGACGTCTGCTCCACACATTTCTGATCTAATCAGGATGGAGCGTTCTAATGGGGGCTTCACTAATCCCACCGCTCAGAGAGTCAACAAACATTCATTAATGGACCTGATCCTAATGAGCGGGAATAAACTGTAAGGAATGTAGCATTCAACGTCCGGAACGTCAACTATATTACAACACGAGTTTCCCAATCCAAAAAATGGTTCAGTGCCGTGGGATGTAAACTTCTGGATTATGTTGTGGACAAAGGAACATCAAGATCTCTGGAGATGACTTGTAACCTTGAGATTGTTGATATTTTCTAACTTTTGTTCTCAAGTCCTCAGACAGTTCTCCTCTTTCTGTTCTCCATGCTTAGTGTGGCACATACAGACACACATTGCAAAGATTGAGTCAACTTCTCCCCTTTTTATCTGGTTTCGGGTGTGATTTCCATATTGCCCACACCTGTTACTTACCACAGGGGAGTTTGAACGAGCAGCACATGGTTGAATCAAAGTTGTTTACCCACAATTTTGGAATGGTGCCAACAATTTTGCGCCTTTTGTGCAATTTGCCTTTTTTCTGTTTTTTTTTTTTTTTTGTGTTTTCCGTAATTTTCTGGGAAAAATACTTCACTTTAGGGAACAATTTCAAGGATGCAAAAACTTTCGACCATGACCGTACACACACAGATACACAAACACAGGGAGAGACCGGTCAGTAAAGGGGAGAGTGTTGTAAAGAAGCCGCCAGGGACCGGCTCCTTGGACATATCATCCGAGGCGCATGATTACTGGCTAAAACACACGGCAGTAACGCAGCGACTCTGAGTCCTGCCGCTCGCGGGTCACACAACATAAATCTGCTATAAAGGGCCATTAAATAAAATGTACACAAGAAACTTACCTAAACTACAATATATCACAAATTTACACCTGCTCGTACCTCTTTACCTGCGCCTGCTCGTGCCCCTTTACCTACGCCTGCTCGTGCCTCTTTACCTGCGCCTGCTCGTGTCCCTGTACTTGCGCCTGCTGATGCCTCTTTACCTGCGCCTGCTCGTGCCCCTTTACCTACGCCTGCTCGTGCCTCTTTACCTGCGCCTGCTCGTGTCCCTGTACTTGCGCCTGCTGATGCCTCTTTACCTGCGCCTGCTCGTGCCTCTTTACCTACACCTGCTCGTGACTTTAATTGCACCTGCTCGTGTCCCTTTACATGCGCCTGCTCATGCCTCTTTACCTGCGCCTGCTCGTGCCTCTTTACCTGCGCCTGCTCATGCCTCTTTACCTGCGCCTGCTCGTGCCTCTTTACCTGCGCCTGCTCGTGCCTCTTTACCTGCGCCTGCTCGTGCCTCTTTACCTGCGCCTGCTCGTGCCTCTGTACCTGCGCCTGCTCGTGCCTCTGTACCTGCGCCTGCTCAGGACTCTTTACCTGTGCCTGCTCGTGCCTCTTTACCTACACCTGCTGATGCCTCTTTACCTACACCTGCTCGTGCCTCTTTACCTGCGCCTGCTCGGGACTCTTTAACTGCACCTGCTCATGACTCTTTACCTGCGCCTGCTCATGCCTCTTTACCTGCGCCTACTCATTACTCTGTACCTACGCCTGCTCGTGCCCCTTTACCTGCGTCTGCTCGTGCCTCTTTACCTGCGTCTGCTCGTGCCCCTTTACCTGCATCTGCTCGTGCCTCTTTACCTGCGCCTGCTTGTGCCTCTTTACCTGTGCCTGCTTGTGCCTCTTTACCTGCGCCTGATCGTGCCTCTTTACCTGCGCCTGCTTGTGCCTCTTTACCTGCGCCTGCTTGTGCCTCTTTACCTGCGCCTGCTGATGCCTCTTTACCTACGCCTGCTCGTGCCTATTTACCTGCGCCTGCTCGTGCCTCTTTACCTGCACCTGCTCGTGCCTCTTTACCTCCGCCTGCTCGTGCCTCTATTCTTGCGCCTACTCATTACTCTGTACCTACGCCTGCGCCTGCTCCTTTACCTGCGTCTGCTCGTGCCTCTTTACCTGCGTATACTCATACCTCTTTACCTGCGTATGCTTGTGCCTCTTTACCTGCGTATGCTCATACCTCTTTACCTGCGTATGCTCGTGCCTCTTTACCTGCGTATGCTCGTGTACCGCCCCGGGGCTCGGGTCCGTGCTCGTCGGTGGGTGGCTCGAGCTCCCCCCGGACTCGGGGGTCACGTCGCTCTGAAAGGGAGTTGGGGCTACGTGTAGGGATTTCGGTGGGGGGAGGTTCACGGCTGAGACCGTGGAGTTTAAAGGTGTAAGTTCGTGACGCCACCCACGGGTTGTGGTGAATGTGGACACCACCGCTGCCGTTAACTAGGCTCCTGGGGACGGTGTTATGCAGCCTGGTGCTGACCCCTCCGTGGGCAGGGGGTGATGGTCCCGAGGCTGGTGGTTGTGAGATGCAGGCGGGATGGTGTGGTGCGGTGCGCGGCCCGAGGGCACTGTTGTACTCACTATGACAGATACACCGGAGTCTCTGGTAAACCGAAAAGGATGGTGGCCGGTGCCCACTGCGCTTTGCCCCTTTTTTAGGTTGGTGGTTCCCGCCTTTCTCCTGCACCTCCGTGGTAGAACTTGACTGCCTATGCTTCAGCAACGGTAGTCCGCTCCCCGGCTTGATGTGTGTCGGGGAACCCGTTTTCCCGCAGGCGCTGGCCCGTGGGATCTCTCTGCCTGTGCAGTGGCTTTCTAAACCCCTCGGTGGGCTGTTGCCGTCTTTCGGGTCTTAGGTGGGAAAGGACCTAAGGTCCAGACCTCAATCAGTGAATTCGATGTGGTCCAGTGGCTTCTGGACCTCGTTCTGGGTCTGAGTACCCCTCCTAGTGCTCCGGTTTCCAGTTGACCCCCCGGTTCGGTACCGGCAGGCCACTACCCTGTCCCGGTCCCTTACGGTTCCACCAGCCGTTTTCCCGACTCCTGCAGGCGGCAACCACCGTCTGTCTGCTTGCCGCGGTACCAGGGCTACGACCCCCGCACCGGTCAGTGTTTTTGCTGCAGGCCTGACGCCACAGGCCTGCTGCATTGGAACTCCACTCACGGACTACTCAACTTGAACTGACTGTTTGTTTCCTGTCTCAGGCCCTCTGGAATCCTCGGTGGGTGTGGCCAATCACCTGGCTCCACCCCCTGGTGTGACCATTGAACACTGAGAGAGGTGACAAGGTTTTGTAAGTTGGCTGCTATCACCTTATTAGGGGCTGGTGTTTGTGCAGGGGGTCTACCTATGACTACCTGGCTAGTCCAGGGCGTCACACTCGTGCCTCTTTACCTGCGTATGCTCGTGCCTCTTTACCTACATCTGCTCGTGCCTCTTTACCTACATCTGCTCGTGCCTCTTTACCTACGCCTGCTCGTGCCTCTTTACCTGCGCCTGCTCGTGCCTCTTTACCTGCGCCTGCTCGTGCCTCTTTACCTGCGCCTGCTCGTGCCTCTTTACCTGCGCCTGCTCGTGCCTCTTTACCTACGCCTGCTGATGCCTCTTTACCTGCGCCTGCTCGTGCCTCTTTACCTGCGCCTGCTCATGTCTCTTTACCTGCGCCTGCTGAGGCCTCTTTACCTGTGCCTGCTCATGCCTCTTTACCTACGCCTGCTGATGCCTCTTTACCTGCGCCTGCTCGTGCCTCTTTACCTGCGCCTGCTCGTGCCTCTTTACCTACACCTGCTGATGCCTCTTTACCTACACCTGCTCGTGCCTCTTTACCTCCGCCTGCTCGTGCCTCTATTCTTGCGCCTACTCATTACTCTGTACCTACGCCTGCGCCTGCTCCTTTACCTGCGTCTGCTCGTGCCTCTTTACCTACACCTGCTCGTGCCTCTTTACCTACACCTGCTGATGCCTCTTTACCTACACCTGCTCGTGCCTCTTTACCTACACCTGCTGATGCCTCTTTACCTACACCTGCTCGTGCCTCTTTACCTACGCCTGCTCGTGCCTCTTTACCTGCGCCTGCTCGTGCCTCTTTACCTATGCCTGCTCGTGCCTCTTTACCTACGCCTGCTCGTGCCTCTTTACCTACACCTGCTCGTGCCTCTTTACCTGCGCCTGCTCATGTCTCTTTACCTGCACCTGCTGATGCCTCTTTACCTGCGCCTGCTGATGCCTCTTTACCTGCGCCTGCTCATGTCTCTTTACCTGCGCCTGCTGATGCCTCTTTACCTGTGCCTGCTCGTGCCTCTTTACCTACGCCTGCTCGTGCCTCTTTACCTGCGCCTGCTCATGCCTCTTTACCTACGCCTGCGCGTGCCTCTTTACCTGCGCCTGCTGATGCCTCTTTACCTGCACCTGCTGATGCCTCTTTACCTACGCCTGCGCCTCTTTACCTGCGCCTGCTCGTGACTCTTTACCTGTGCCTGCTCGTGCCTCTTTACCTGCGCCTGCTGATGCCTCTTTACCTGCACCTGCTGATGCCTCTTTACCTGCGCCTGCTCGTGCCTCTTTACCTGCGCCTGCTCATGTCTCTTTACCTGCGCCTGCTCGTGCCTCTTTACCTGCGCCTGCTCGTGCCTCTTTACCTGCGCCTGCTCGTGCCTCTGTACCTGCGCCTGCTCGTGCCTCTGTACCTGCGCCTGCTCGGGACTCTTTACCTGCGCCTGCTCGTGCCTCTTTACCTACACCTGCTGATGCCTCTTTACCTACACCTGCTCGTGCCTCTTTACCTGCGCCTGCTCGGGACTCTTTAACTGCACCTGCTCATGACTCTTTACCTGCGCCTGCTCATGCCACTTTACCTGCGCCTACTCATTACTCTGTACCTACGCCTGCTCGTGCCCCTTTACCTGCGTCTGCTCGTGCCCCTTTACCTGCATCTGCTTGTGCCTCTTTATCTGCGCCTGCTTGTGCCTCTTTACCTGTGCCTGCTTGTGCCTCTTTACCTGCGCCTGATCGTGCCTCTTTACCTGCGCCTGCTTGTGCTCTTTACCTGCGCCTGCTTGTGCCTCTTTACCTGCGCCTGCTGATGCCTCTTTACCTACGCCTGCTCGTGCCTATTTACCTGCGCCTGCTCGTGCCCCTTTACCTGCGTCTGCTCGTGCCTCTTTACCTGCGTCTGCTCGTGCCCCTTTACCTGCATCTGCTCGTGCCTCTTTACCTGCGCCTGCTTGTGCCTCTTTACCTGTGCCTGCTTGTGCCTCTTTACCTGCGCCTGATCGTGCCTCTTTACCTGCGCCTGCTTGTGCCTCTTTACCTGCGCCTGCTTGTGCCTCTTTACCTGCGCCTGCTGATGCCTCTTTACCTACGCCTGCTCGTGCCTATTTACCTGCGCCTGCTCGTGCCTCTTTACCTGCACCTGCTCGTGCCTCTTTACCTCCGCCTGCTCGTGCCTCTATTCTTGCGCCTACTCATTACTCTGTACCTACGCCTGCTCCTTTACCTGCGTCTGCTCGTGCCTCTTTACCTGCGTATACTCATACCTCTTTACCTGCGTATGCTTGTGCCTCTTTACCTGCGTATGCTCATACCTCTTTACCTGCGTATGCTCGTGCCTCTTTACCTGCGTATGCTCGTGTACCGCCCCGGGGCTCGGGTCCGTGCTCGTCGGTGGGTGGCTCGAGCTCCCCCCGGACTCGGGGGTCACGTCGCTCTGAAAGGGAGTTGGGGCTACGTGTAGGGATTTCGGTGGGGGGAGGTTCACGGCTGAGACCGTGGAGTTTAAAGGTGTAAGTTCGTGACGCCACCCACGGGTTGTGGTGAATGTGGACACCACCGCTGCCGTTAACTAGGCTCCTGGGGACGGTGTTATGCAGCCTGGTGCTGACCCCTCCGTGGGCAGGGGGTGATGGTCCCGAGGCTGGTGGTTGTGAGATGCAGGCGGGATGGTGTGGTGCGGTGCGCGGCCCGAGGGCACTGTTGTACTCACTATGACAGATACACCGGAGTCTCTGGTAAACCGAAAAGGATGGTGGCCGGTGCCCGCTGCGCTTTGCCCCTTTTTTAGGTTGGTGGTTCCCGCCTTTCTCCTGCACCTCCGTGGTAGAACTTGACTGCCTATGCTTCAGCAACGGTAGTCCGCTCCCCGGCTTGATGTGTGTCGGGGAACCCGTTTTCCCGCAGGCGCTGGCCCGTGGGATCTCTCTGCCTGTGCAGTGGCTTTCTAAACCCCTCGGTGGGCTGTTGCCGTCTTTCGGGTCTTAGGTGGGAAAGGACCTAAGGTCCAGACCTCAATCAGTGAATTCGATGTGGTCCAGTGGCTTCTGGACCTCGTTCTGGGTCTGAGTACCCCTCCTAGTGCTCCGGTTTCCAGTTGACCCCCCGGTTCGGTACCGGCAGGCCACTACCCTGTCCTGGTCCCTTACGGTTCCACCAGCCGTTTTCCCGACTCCTGCAGGCGGCAACCACCGTCTGCCTGCTTGCCGCGGTACCAGGGCTACGACCCCCGCACCGGTCAGTGTTTTTGCTGCAGGCCTGACGCCACAGACCTGCTGCATTGGAACTCCACTCACGGACTACTCAACTTGAACTGACTGTTTGTTTCCTGTCTCAGGCCCTCTGGACTCCTCGGTGGGTGTGGCCAATCACCTGGCTCCACCCCCTGGTGTGACCATTGAACACTGAGAGAGGTGACAAGGTTTTGTAAGTTGGCTGCTATCACCTTATTAGGGGCTGGTGTTTGTGCAGGGGGTCTACCTATGACTACCTGGCTAGTCCAGGGCGTCACACTCGTGCCTCTTTACCTGCGTATGCTCGTGCCTCTTTACCTACATCTGCTCGTGCCTCTTTACCTACGCCTGCTCGTGCCTCTTTACCTGCGCCTGCTCGTGCCTCTTTACCTGCGCCTGCTCGTGCCTCTTTACCTGCGCCTGCTCGTGCCTCTTTACCTGCGCCTGCTCATGCCTCTTTACCTACGCCTGCTGATGCCTCTTTACCTGCGCCTGCTCGTGCCTCTTTACCTGCGCCTGCTCGTGCCTCTTTACCTACACCTGCTCATGCCTCTTTACCTACACCTGCTGATGCCTCTTTACCTGCGCCTGCTCGTGCCTCTTTACCTGCGCCTGCTCGTGCCTCTTTACCTGCGCCTGCTCGTGCCTCTTTACCTGCGCCTGCTCGTGCCTCTTTACCTACGCCTGCTCGTGCCTCTTTACCTGCACCTGCTGATGCCTCTTTACCTGCGCCTTCTCGTGCCTCTTTACCTGCGCCTGCTCGTGCCTCTTTACCTGCGCCTGCTGATGCCTCTTTACCTACACCTGCTCGTGCCTCTTTACCTGCGCCTGCTGATGCCTCTTTACCTACACCTGCTGATGCCTCTTTACCTACACCTGCTCGTGCCTCTTTACCTCCGCCTGCTCGTGCCTCTATTCTTGCGCCTACTCATTACTCTGTACCTACGCCTGCGCCTGCTCCTTTACCTGCGTCTGCTCGTGCCTCTTTACCTACACCTGCTCGTGCCTCTTTACCTACACCTGCTGATGCCTCTTTACCTACACCTGCTGATGCCTCTTTACCTACATCTGCTCGTGCCTCTTTACCTACGCCTGCTCGTGCCTCTTTACCTGCGCCTGCTCGTGCCTCTTTACCTACGCCTGCTCGTGCCTCTTTACCTGCGCCTGCTCATGTCTCTTTACCTGCGCCTGCTGATGCCTCTTTACCTGCGCCTGCTGATGCCTCTTTACCTGCGCCTGCTCATGTCTCTTTACCTGCGCCTGCTGATGCCTCTTTACCTGTGCCTGCTCGTGCCTCTTTACCTACACCTGCTGATGCCTCTTTACCTACACCTGCTCGTGCCTCTTTACCTCCGCCTGCTCGTGCCTCTATTCTTGCGCCTACTCATTACTCTGTACCTACGCCTGCGCCTGCTCCTTTACCTGCGTCTGCTCGTGCCTCTTTACCTACACCTGCTCGTGCCTCTTTACCTACACCTGCTGATGCCTCTTTACCTACACCTGCTGATGCCTCTTTACCTACATCTGCTCGTGCCTCTTTACCTACGCCTGCTCGTGCCTCTTTACCTGCGCCTGCTCGTGCCTCTTTACCTATGCCTGCTCGTGCCTCTTTACCTACGCCTGCTCGTGCCTCTTTACCTGCGCCTGCTCATGTCTCTTTACCTGCGCCTGCTGATGCCTCTTTACCTGCGCCTGCTCGTGCCTCTTTACCTACGCCTGCTCGTGCCTCTTTACCTGCGCCTGCTCATGCCTCTTTACCTACGCCTGCGCGTGCCTCTTTACCTGCGCCTGCTGATGCCTCTTTACCTGCACCTGCTGATGCCTCTTTACCTACGCCTGCTCGTGCCTCTTTACCTGCACCTGCTGATGCCTCTTTACCTGCACCTGCTGATGCCTCTTTACCTGCACCTGCTGATGCCTCTTTACCTACGCCTGCTTGTGCCTCTTTACCTGCGCCTGCTCGTGCCTCTTTACCTACGCCTGCTCGTGCCTCTTTACCTGCGCCTGCTGATGCCTCTTACCTATGCCTGCTCGTGCCTCTTTACCTGCGCCTGCTCGTGCCTCTTTTCCTGCGCCTGCTGATGCCTCTTTACCTGCACCTGCTGATGCCTCTTTACCTACGCCTGCTCGTGCCTCTTTACCTACGCCTGCTCGTGCCTCTTTACCTGCGCCTGCTCATGTCTCTTTACCTGCGCCTGCTGATGCCTCTTTACCTGCGCCTGCTGATGCCTCTTTACCTACGCCTGCTGATGCCTCTTTACCTGCGCCTACTCATGTCTCTTTACCTGTGCCTGCTCGTGCCTCTTTACCTATGCCTGCTCGTGCCTCTTTACCTGCTCCTGCTCATGTCTCTTTACCTGCGCCTGCTGATGCCTCTTTACCTGTGCCTGCTCGTGCCTCTTTACCTACACCTGCTGATGCCTCTTTACCTACACCTGCTCGTGCCTCTTTACCTACACCTGCTGATGCCTCTTTACCTGCACCTGCTGATGCCTCTTTACCTGCGCCTGCTCGTGCCTCTTTACCTACGCCTGCTCGTGCCTCTTTACCTGCGCCTGCTCGTGCCTCTTTACCTACGCCTGCTCGTGCCTCTTTACCTGCGCCTGCTCGTGCCTTTTTTCCTGCACCTGCTGATGCCTCTTTACCTGCGCCTGCTGATGCCTCTTTACCTGCACCTGCTGATGCCTCTTTACCTACGCCTGCTCGTGCCTCTTTACCTACGCCTGCTGATGCCTCTTTACCTGCACCTGCTGATGCCTCTTTACCTACACCTGCTCGTGCCTCTTTACTTGCACCTGCTGATGCCTCTTTACCTGCACCTGCTGATGCCTCTTTACCTACGCCTGCTTGTGCCTCTTTACCTGCGCCTGCTCATGCCTCTTTACCTACGCCTGCTCGTGCCTCTTTACCTGCGCCTGCTGATGCCTCTTTACCTATGCCTGCTCGTGCCTCTTTACCTGCGCCTGCTCGTGACTCTTTACCTGTGCCTGCTCGTGCCTCTTTACCTGCGCCTGCTGATGCCTCTTTACCTATGCCTGCTCGTGCCTCTTTACCTGCGCCTGCTCATGCCTCTTTACCTGCACCTGCTCGTGCCTCTTTACCTGCGCCTGCTCATGTCTCTTTACCTGCGCCTGCTCGTGCCTCTTTACCTGCGCCTGCTCGTGCCTCTTTACCTGCGCCTGCTGATGCCTCTTTACCTGCGCCTGCTGATGCCTCTTTACCTGCGCCTGCTGATGCCTCTTTACCTGCACCTGCTGATGCCTCTTTACCTACACCTGCTCGTGCCTCTTTACCTGCGCCTGCTGATGCCTCTTTACCTGCGCCTGCTGATGCCTCTTTACCTGCACCTGCTGATGCCTCTTTACCTACACCTGCTCGTGCCTCTTTACCTACGCCTGCTGATGCCTCTTTACCTACGCCTGCTGATGCCTCTTTACCTGCGCCTGCTTGTGCCTCTTTACCTGCGCCTGCTCGTGACTCTTTAACTATACCTGGTCATGTCTCATGACATCCGTGTGCCGTCCATATGTCAAGGACCAGAATTAAATGCATTCAAGAATTACTTAAGGGTTCATGCGCACGTTGCGTACTTGCGTGCATCTACGCTGCGTTCTGCACCGCAGCATAAATGCATGCATCCTGCGTCCCCTGCACAATCTATGAAGATTGTCCCAGGTGATGTTGTGCTGCACCTTGAAGAGCGGTGATACCAGTAACGTTACAGCTCATCAGAGTCGCCGGATCACTTGATCACTCCAGGTCATGCTGCGCTGAGCATCAGACCCCGCGCCTCTGAAGAGTGGTGACATCAGTAACGCTACTGCTCATCAAAGTCGCCAGGTCACCCCGGGTCACCTCTGAAGAGCGTTGACATCAGCAATAGTAATGGATGAACCTGAACTGTAAAGTTTGGGGTCCGTATCGAATACCTAGTGTCCATGCACGGACCCCAAACAAGGAGTTCTCAGAAAACTCTGTATAACTGTTCGGATTCAGCCACACGGATATTTAAAATAAATAAATAAAGGAAATAGAAACAGTAATGAAGCAGGAGCGTTATACTTAACGTCCTTCCCCGCAGCTGTAACCCTACTTCCGGGTCCGCTCATTAACACTCATACATATTCACTGCTTTCCCCACCCACCAGCAGTCCTGACGTGTATCATTGGTTGCAATCAGACCACGCCCCCACCCTGTGTGACAGCATCTTTGATTGGTTGCAGTCAGACCGAGCCCCCACCCTGTGTAACTGCATATGTGATTGGTTATATAAACATAAAAGGGTAAAAGGGCCACATAAAATATGTGTTAAGGCAACAACTTAAAATAGCAATAAACCAAGGCAGAAGAGTCTTTATATTTGCCCAGTGACAGAGACACCCATACACGTCACAATTATAAATGTATAAAACATTTTATTTATAATGCTGTAGGGTATATCAAACATGTAACAAAGACATACATAAGAGAGGACCAAGGGGAAAAGGTGCTAAAGGGGAGACACCCCACGTGTCCCGGAGGTAAATAAAGGAGAACAAGTCTCCAAGGAATCTGATAGACTTTCCTAGGTCAACATAATCACCAATTAGATAATGACCCCGGGAGTTAAAGTATTGCCTAATAAACCAGAGTGGTTTCAAGTGTGGCCCGGGGGGGAAAAATCCACTTACCAGGGAAAGAAATCAACCAGAAGGCCGGGGTAACACGTGGGGACCGGCGTCCCAACACGTGTTTCGCTAGATGTGCTTCGTCTTTACCTACACCTGCTGATGCCTCTTTACCTGTGCCTGTTCGTGCCTCTTTACCTGTGCCTGCTCGTGCCTCTTTACCTGTGCCTGCTGATGCCTCTTTACCTGCACCTGCTGATGCCTCTTTACCTGCACCTGCTGATGCCTCTTTACCTGCACCTGCTGATGCCTCTTTACCTGCACCTGCTGATGCCTCTTTACCTGCGCCTGCTCGTGCCTCTTTACCTGCGCCTGCTCGAGCCTCTTTACCTGCGCCTGCTCGTGCCTCTTTACCTGCACCTGCTGATGCCTCTTTACCTACACCTGCTCGTGCCTCTTTACCTACACCTGCTCATGCCTCTTTACCTACACCTGCTGATGCCTCTTTACCTGCGCCTGCTCATGTCTCTTTACCTGCGCCTGCTCATGTCTCTTTACCTACGCCTGCTCGAGCCTCTTTACCTGCACCTGCTGATGCCTCTTTACCTGCGCCTGCTCATGCCTCTTTACCTACGCCTGCTCGTGCCTCTTTACCTGCACCTGCTGATGCCTCTTTACCTGCGCCTGCTCATGCCTCTTTACCTACGCCTGCTCGAGCCTCTTTACCTGCACCTGCTGATGCCTCTTTACCTGCGCCTGCTCATGCCTCTTTACCTACGCCTGCTCGTGCCTCTTTACCTGCACTTGCTCGTGCTTCTTTACCTGCGCCTGCTCGTGCCTCTTTACCTGCGCCTGCTCGTGCCTCTTTACCTGTGCCTGCTCGTGCCTCTTTACCTACGCCTGCTCGTGCCTCTTTACCTGCGCCTGCTCATGTCTCTTTACCTGCACCTGCTGATGCCTCTTTACATGGGCCTGCTCGTGACTCTTTACCTGCGCCTGCTCGTGCCCCTTTAACTATACCTGGTCATGTCTCATGACATCCGTGTGCCGTCCACATGTCAAGGACCAGAATTAAATGCATTCAAGAATTACTTAAGGGTTCATGCGCACGTTGCGTACTTGCGTGCATCTACGCTGCGTTCTGCACCGCAGCGTAAATGCATGCATCCTGCGTCCCCTGCACAATCTATGAAGATTGTCCCAGGTGATGTTGTGCTGCACCTTGAAGAGCGGTGATACCAGTAACGTTACAGCTCATCAGAGTCGCCGGATCACTTGATCACTCCAGGTCATGCTGCGCTGAGCATCAGACCCCGCGCCTCTGAAGAGTGGTGACATCAGTAACGCTACTGCTCATCAAAGTCGCCAGGTCACCCCGGGTCACCTCTGAAGAGCGTTGACATCAGCAATAGTAATGGATGAACCTGAACTGTAAAGTTTGGCGTCCGTATCGAATACCTAGTGTCCATGCACGGAACCCAAACAAGGAGTTCTCAGAAAACTCTGTATAACTGTTCGGATTCAGCCACACGGATATTTAAAATAAATAAATAAAGGAAATAGAAACAGTAATGAAGCAGGAGCGTTATACTTAACGTCCTTCCCCGCAGCTGTAACCCTACTTCTGGGTCCGCTCATTAACACTCATACATATTCACTGCTTTCCCCACCCACCAGCAGTCCTGACGTGTATCATTGGTTGCAATCAGACCACGCCCCCACCCTGTGTGACAGCATCTCTGATTGGTTGCAGTCAGACCGAGCCCCCACCCTGTGTGATAGCATCTGTGATTGGTTGCAGTCAGACCACACCCCCACCCTGTGTGACAGCATCTGTGATTGGTTGCAGTCAGACCGCGCCCCCACCCTGTGTGACCTCATCTGTGATTGGTTGCAGTCAGACCACACCCGCACCCTGTGTGACAGCATCTGTGATTGATTGCAGTCAGACCGCATCCCCACCCTGTGTGACAGCATCTGTGATTGGTTGCAGTCAGACCACACCCCCACCCTGTGTGACAGCATCTGTGATTGGTAGCAGTCAGACCTCACCCCCATCCTGTGTGACAGCATCTGTGATTGGTTGCAGTCAGACCTCACCCCCACCCTGTGTGACAGCATCTGTGATTGATTGCAGTCAGACTGCACCCCCACCTGTGTGACAGCATCTGTGATTGGTTGCAGTCTGACCGGGCCCCCACCCTGTGTGACAGCATCTTTGATTGGTTGCAGTTAGACCACACCCCCACCCTGTGTGACAGCATCTGTTATTGATTGCAGTCAGACTGCACCCCCACCCTGTGTGACAGCATCTGTGATTGGTTGCAGTCAGACCGCGCCCCCACCCTGTGTGACAGCATCTGTGATTGGTAGCAGTCAGACCACACCCCCACCCTGTGTGACAGCATCTGTGTTTGGTTGCAGTCAGACCTCACCCCCACCCTATGTGACAGCATCTGTGATTGGTTGCAGTCAGACTGCACCCCCACCCTGTGTGACAGCATCTGTGATTGGTTGCAGTCAGACCTCACCCCCACCCTGTGTGACAGCATCTGTGATTGGTTGCAGTCAGACCTCACCCCCACCCTGTGTGACAGCATCTTTGATTGGTTGCAGTCAGACCACACCCGCACCCTGTGTGACAGCATCTGTGATTGATTGCAGTCAGACCTCACCCCCACCCTGTGTGACAGCATCTGTGATTGGTTGCAGTCAGACCGCGCCCCCACCCTGTGTGACATCATCTGTGATTGGTTGCAGTCAGACCTCACCCCCACCCTGTGTGACAGAATCTGTGATTGGTAGCAGTCAGACCGAGCCCCCAACCTGTGTGACTGCATATGTGATTGGTTGTAGTCTGACCGGGCCCCCACCCTGTGTGACAGCATCTTTGATTGGTTGCAGTCAGACCGCACCCCCACCCTGTGTGACAGCATCTGTGATTGGTTGCAGTGAGACCGCACCCCCACCCTGTGTGACAGCATCTGTGATTGGTTGCAATCAGACCGCACCCCCACCCTGTGTGACAGCATCTGTGATTGGTTGGAATCACACATGCTGTCTGCGTACCCATAGTGTAAAAACAAATAAATAAATACATTGGGTATCAGAATTTGGGGGGACCCTACACCAGCACAGATAAAGGCACGGCTACAGGCTGCAGCCTCCAGCCCTGCGCTTATATTGACTTTGTATCAAAATAAGAGGAACCGCATGCGGCTTTTTTAATTATTATTTCAATAAATCATTGTAAAAAACGGCGTATGGTTCCCTCCCCGCTCAATTTTGATACTCAGCCAAGAGAAAGACGACACTGGGGGCTGGTATTCTCAAGGATATTTACATGTGTTTGGTTTAAAGGCTAGACATTGAAGAGGAGCCCATTAGCAAATGTCAAGAACGAAAGACATCTGCTAAAGTCATTACTTAAGGAGTGGTAGGGGCTCGTCTTCCCCAACCATTGCGTCACTATCCCGGAGATTTATGGCTGAAGTCTTCTTAGTTTTCAAGAGTTTCCAAGACTCTGTGTGAACACCTGTTACGACGTGACGCCATTGTTGACAAGAACCCCGACGAAACGGGTATTTTGGCAAATGTGGTTGGAAAGTGATGACTATGGACCATTGTGTGGTCACCAATATCTGCATGATGTAACAGTCGCGAGGGCTCTCATGCCTGATGGGACAATATATCTTCTGCGTAAATTCATTCATGTGTACAGGGTCAATGAGCTCAGACCACTGCAGAATAAGGGATTTGTCAACTCCAACGTGCCAGCTCGGGGAGGTTGATCAGATAAATCTTCGATCAACATAGAGGTCTGACCACCAACCACAAATATTTCCATGAGACCAAAGGGTGAGAAGGAAAGTCTTTTCCACTGAAATGTTGTGGCTTATTATGAAAACATCTCCCTCCCTTCTCCGGCCGAACCACATCACGATTCTCCTCTTTCCACATCACAAATGTTCTCTCCTAATCCTCAAACCTTCTTGTTGAGGAACTTGACGCTCGTATTCCCAAGACCACAAAATCGTCTTCGAGTTGGAAACCCAAGACCACAAAATCTTCTTCGAGTTGAAAACCCAAGACCACAAAACACTAATCTTCTTCGAGTTGGAAACCGCAGAGGTTCTCGCCGGCCATTTGTCCTTTAACGGAAAGCAGAAGATCCTGGAACAAAAGTATTAAAAGAGAACGAACTTCACGACGAGCAGTTGGCAACTTTTAAAATTTTTTATTTTTCAAGAACCGCAAAACTTTCCACTTCGAGGGGCTAATGAGAGTCATTCGTGCGAGAAGGAAAATTTGGATTGGATTGTTCCTACACTGAATGATTTGTTATTAATTGACAATTATTATTTACTCGAGAAATATTATTCTTCCTGGACCTCGTGGCAAATCCTTTCTGCCAGATGACGCCCGGCCAAGAGAAGCTTCCTTTGGCCTCTTGAGCTTATAATTTAAGAAAAAAAAAAAGCTCTTTGTGTGCAGATCTTTATCAGAGAATCCAAAAAAAGTCATTCTCTATAAGGAAAGATAGATTTTTACCTGTCTTATTATGCATCCTAAAACTTGCATTGGCTTCTGCGGCTGCCGTCTGGCATTGAGTGCTACATTATTGCAAGTTTACAATATGTATATGGCATTTGCATTGGCTTTTGCAGCTTTTGTCTGGCATTGAGTGCTCAATTACTGCAAGTTTACAATGAAATATGTGCATTACTTTTGCATTGGCTTTTGCAGCTGCCGTCTGGCATTGAGCGCTATATTTCTGCAAGTTTACAATGAAATATTGTATGTACATTACATTTGCATTGGCTTTTGCAGCTGCTGTCTGGCATTGAGCGCTCAATTACTGCAGGTTTACAATGAAATACCGTATGTACATTACATTTGCATTGGCTTTTGCAGCCGCTGTCTGGCATTGAGGGCTAAATTATTGCAAGCTTACAATGAAATATGTACATTACATTTGTATTGGCTTTTGCAGCTGCCATCTGGCATTGAGTGTTAAATTATTGCAAGTTTACAATGAAATATGTACATTACATTTGTATTGGCTTTTGCAGCTGCCATCTGGCATTGAGTGTTAAATTATTGCAAGTTTACAATGAAATATGTACATTACATTTGTATTGGCTTTTGCAACTGCCGTCTGGCATTGAGTGCTCAATTATTGCAGGTTTACAATGAAATACTGTATGTACATTACATTTGTATTGGCTTTTGCAGCTGCCGTCTGGCATTAAGTGCTCAGTTACTACAAGTTTACAATGAAATATGTACATTACATTTTGCAGCTGCCATCTGGCATTGAGTGTTAAATTATTGCAAGTTTACAATATGTACATTACATTTGCATTGGCTTTTGCAGCTGCCGCCTGGCATTGAGTGCCATATTATCGCAATTCACAAGTTACCAATGATATATGTACATTACATTTGTATTGGCTTTTGCAGCTGCCATCTGGCATTGAGTGCTCAATTACTGCAAGTGTTCAATGAAATATGTGCATTACTTTTGCATTGGCTTTTGCAGCCGCCGTCTGGCATTGAGTGATTGCAAGTTTACAATATGTATATTTCATTTGCATTGGCTTTTGCAGCTGCCGCCTGGCATTGAGTGCCATATTATCGCAATTCGCAAGTTACCAATGATATATGTACATTACTTTTGCATTGGCTTTTACAGCCGCCGTCTGGCATTGAGCACTAAATTACTGCATGATTACAATATGTACATTAAAAAAATCTATATTTTTGTATTGTAATTATTTTCTACAATTTCCCTTCCGCTCTAATATAATAATCTACAACTATAATTCTAGTTGTAGATTACTATATCACAACAGAAGAGAAAATATAGAAAATAGTAAAAAAAAATGCAAATATTTTCTGCACTGTGCTGTGCAAATTTCATTGTAAACGTGCAGTAACTTAGCACTCAATGCCAGGCGGCAGCTGCAAGAGTCAATGCAAAAGTAATGTACATATTTCATTGTAAACTTGCAGTAACTTAGCACTCAATGCCAGACGGTAGCTGCAAAAGCCAATGCAAAAGTAATGTACATATTTCATTGTAAACTTGCAATAATTTAGTGCTCAATGCCAGGCTGCAGCTGCAAAAGCCAATGTAAATGTAATGTACATATTTCAATGTAAACTTGCAGTAATTTAGCGCTCAATGCCAGGCTGCAGCTGCAAAAGCCAATGTAAATGTAATGTACATATTTCAATGTAAACTTGCAGTAATTTAGCGCTCAATGCCAGATGGCAGCTGCAAAAGCCAATGTAAATGTAATGTACATATTTCAATGTAAACTTGCAATAATTTAGTGCTCAATGCCAGACAGCAGCTGCAAAAGCCAATGGAATAGTAATGTACATATTTCAATGTAAACTTGCAGTAATTTAGCACCCAATGCCAGGCGGTGGCTGCAAAAGCCAGTGGAATAGTAATGTACATATTTCATTGTAAACTTGCAGTAATTTAGCGCTCAATGCCAGGCGGTGACTGCAAAAGCCAATGGAATTGTAATGTACATATTTCAATGTAAACTTGCAGTAATTTAGCGCTCAATGCCAGACAGCAGCTGCAAAAGCCAATGGAATAGTAATGTACATATTTCAATGTAAACTTGCAGTAATTTAGCGCTCAATGCCAGGCGGCAGCTGCAAAAGCCAATGCAAATTTTAGGATGTGCGCAGATTATAATCATTAAGCTGCTTTATGAATTGACACTCCTCAACTTTGAAATTGTAAAACCAAGAAGAAAAAGTGAAGGAAACTCCAGAACTCCACAACGTTCTTTCTTAGTGCTGTTATTTCAGATTGCGGCAGTATTTGTCTTTGAGTTTGGAGTAGAAGTTTAGTAATCTGGTGAAAGTGTTTCCTTGTGAGAATTTCCATTCTATTATTCAGTATTGTGTAACCTTACCTCTCCCCCATCCCCTGCACTTGCCTATATACAATCCTATATAAATATACACTATGGCAGTATACACCGCTGCCAGATCTGTGCTGGATCTACAGATGTTTGGAGCAAACAGAGGAAGCAAAACTGGGTCACTTGTGTATATTTTTGTATATTTTTGTATTTCGATGCCGCGCAGCCGCCGCGGCCCCGTGGTCCTCCGCACAATAGGACTCACAGTTTGTACCGTGGGGACAGGGACCGGTGCGCTGCCGGGTCTCACGGGTCCGTCTACCTTTCTTGTTTATTCAGATTTTGGGCTCATTGTGAATGTAAAACATTGCGTCCGCCGTGTATATAGGAAACGTAAACTGTTTTTGTAAAGGAAGATGTTTTGTTAAGTCCCCGAGCCGTGTTTGTTATCTTACCCCCGAAATGCCTGAGAGAACGTGGAGAACCTCCGAGTCTGGACACAGAGAGATAGAGCTCAGTATTAACCCTTTCATATTTGATAATTCTAATAAGTTATATGGGGGGGGGTTTCCCTTAGTGCCAAAAATTGAATACAGTTAAAACCAGAAGTTTCCCTCCACTCTCTATACAGACACATCCACAGGTTTTTCCCTCCGCTCCCTATACAGACACATCCACAGGTTTTTCCCCTCCGCTCCCTATACAGACACATCTGCAGGCTTTTTCCTCCACTCTCTATACAGACACATCTGCAGGTTTTTCCCTCCGCTCCCTATACAGACACATCTGCAGGTTTTTCCCTCCGCTCTCTAATCAGACACATCTGCAGGTTTCCCCGCCACTCTCTGTACAGACACATCTGCAGGTTTTTCCCTCCGCTCTCTATACAGACACATCTGCAGGTTTTCCCCTCCACTTTCTATACAGACACATCTGCAGGCTTTTCCTTCTGCTCTCTATATTCAGACACATCTGCAGGTGTTTCCCTCCGCTCTCTATACAGACACATCTGCAGGTGTTTCCCTCCGCTCTCTATACAGACACATCTGCAGGCTTTTCCTTCCGCTCTCTATACAGACACATCTGCAGGCTTTTCCTTCCGCTCTCTATACAGACACATCTGCAGGTGTTTCCCTCCGCTCTCTATACAGACACATCTGCAGGTTTTTCTCTCTGCTCTCTATAAAGACACATCTGTAGGTTTTCCCCTCCGCTCTCTATAAAGACACATCCGCAGGTTTTTCCCTCTACTCTCTATACAGACACATCTGCAGGTTTTGTCTCCGCTCTCTATACAGATACATCTGCAGGTTTTGTCTCCGCTCTCTATACAGACACATCTGCAGGTTTTTCCCTCCGCTCTGTATACAGACACATCTGCAGGTTTTGTCTCCGCTCTCTATATAGACACATCTGCAGGTTTTTCCCTCCACTCTCTATAAAGACACATCTATATAAAAATAATATTTATTCATTTATGTAGCGCTGTTAATTCCACAGCGCTTTACATACATTGGCAACACTGTCCCCATTGGGGCTCACAATCTAGGTTCCCTATGAGTATGTTTTTAGAGTGTGGGAGGAAACCGGAGAACCCGGAGGAACCCACACACATCTGAAGGTTTTTCTCAGGACCTCAAAAAATATATATCAACATCACTGGGGGCCCAGGGCATTGATGAAGTACATGATAAGATCAATTGTTATCTAGGACTATGATAACATTTCCGGTGGTAATGGGCAGTGAGGGTATTATCAATACTGTACCTGGTGGGGTAGGGTGGTGCAGGAGTAAATAAGGACATCCCAGCCGGACTAGGGCTGTGAAAGAGTAAATCATGACTTCCCTGGAGGTTTAGTGCTGTGAGGGTGTTAGTAATATCTCTGGTGGTTTAGGGCAGGGAATGGCTCATTGTCTGCATTTATGGCAGGTTAAAAGAATGTAACTACCTGTTTTGGAGGCTCCTTGTGACCAGAGTGCCCTCTTGTTATGTCCCCACCGGAGTCCGCTCCAGCGACTACTATTTCGATCACCAGGCGACGCCGTGTTCCTGCCGTGGATGGTGCTGGTGTTGGGAGAGGAGTCGATGCCAGCGGCGCCGGTGGGTGCAGGCTCCACTCTTTCACTGGGCTGGGTTTCCTTGGGATCTGCAGTACCACTGGCTGACTGTAGGTGGTGTGTGTCTTCCAGCTGAAGTTACCATCATTCAGCTACAGCCAATGGGAAGACACCGCACCCTTCTAATTCCCCCTCCTGTCTGCTGACCTCTGCCAGAGATAGTTCTGATTTCCTGGCTCCTGGTCTGCCCTGTTCTGTTTAGTGATCCTGGTGTTCTGACACTTGCTTGCTCTCTGACTACCCTCCTGCCTGCTGTTTTTGTACCTCGCTGCCCATTCCGGATTTGACCTCTGCTTTGTTTTCTGATTACATCCTTGCCTGCGTGATTCTGTCCCTGTTTTGCTATTCCCGGTTCGACCCTGCCTGACGACTACTCTCATCGGACTGCAGCCTTCCATAGGTAGTGATCACTGGCGACCTGTGTAATTCCAAATCCCTGTATAGGGGTTAAAGGGTTTCAGGGTTCTAGGGGTCCTACTTGGTGAATTGCTTCCCTCTAGCTTGTCCATTACAGACCGTCTGAGTCTGTGGATCCAGGCAGGCGTTACACCTCCATAACTATTGTAAAACTCCTTTTGACCATAATGCCCCCTCTACCACTGTAAAACTCCTCTTGACCAGAGTGCCCCCCTGTACTACCGTAAAACTCCTTTTGACCAGAATGCCTCCTTCGAGTATTGTAATACTCCTTTTCACCAGAGTGCCCCCTCTACCGCCGTAAAACTCCTTTTGACCAGAGTGCTCCCCTTTACTATCGTAAAACTCTTTGACCAGAGTGCCCCCCTGCACTACCACAAAACTCCTTTTGACCAAAATTCCACCCCCTGTACTACCGTAAAACTCCTTTTGACCAGCGTGCCCCCGTGTACTACCAAAAAACTCCTGTTGACCACAGTGCCCCAAATACTACCGTAAAACTCCTTTTGACCAGAATGCCTCCTTCGACTATTGTAATACTCCTTTTGACCAGAGTGCCCCCTCTACCACCGTAAAACTCCTTTTGACCAGAGTGCCCCCCTTTACTATTGTAAAACTCCTTTTGACCAGTGTCCCCCTGCACTACCGTAAAACTCTTTGACCAGAGTGCCCCCATGTACTACTATAAAACTCCTTTTGAGCAGAGTGCCCCCCTGTGCTACCTTAAAACTCCTTTTGACCAGAGTGTCACCCTGTGCTACCGTAAAACTCCTTTTGACCAGAGTGCCCCCCTCGACTACTGTAAAACTCCTTTTATTTAGAGTGCCCCCTATAGTACTGTAAAACTCTTTTTGACCAGAGTGCCCCCCTGTGCTACCATAAAACTCCTTTTGACCAGAGTGATCCCGTGCACCACCATAAACCTTCTTTTGACCAGAGTGCCCCCCTGCACTACCATAAACCTTCTTTTGACCAGAGTGATCCCGTGTACCACCATAGACATTCTTTTGACCAGAGTGCCCCCTTGTACCACCATAAACCTTCTTTTGACCAGAGTGCCCCCTTATACCACCATAAACCTTCTTTTGACCAGAGTGCCCCCCTGCACTACCATAAACCGTCTTTTGACCAGAGTGCCCCTCTGTACCACCATAAACCTTCTTTTGACCAGAGTGCCCCCCCTGCACCACCATAAACTTTCTTTTGACCAGAGTGCCCCCTTGTACCACCATAAACCTTCTTTTGACCAGAGTGATCCCGTGTACCACCATAAACCTTCTTTTGACCAGAGTGCCCCCTTGTACCACCAAAAACCTTCTTTTGACCAGAGTGCCCCCTCGTACCACCATAAACCTTCTTTTGACCAGAGTGCCCCCCTGCACTACCATAAACCTTCTTTTGACCAGAGTGCCCCCCTGTACCACCATAAACCTTCTTTTGACCAGAGTGACCCCGTGTACCACCATAAACCTTCTTTTGACCAGAGTGACCCCGTGTACCACCATAAACCTTCTTTTGACCAGAGTGCCCCCTTATACCACCATAAACCTTCTTTTGACCAGAGTGCCCCCCTGCACTACCATAAACCGTCTTTTGACCAGAGTGCCCCTCTGTACCACCATAAACCTTCTTTTGACCAGAGTGCCCCTCTGTACCACCATAAACCTTCTTTTGACCAGAGTGCCCCCCTGCACCACCATAAACCTTCTTTTGACCAGAGTGCCCCTCTGTACCACCATAAACCTTCTTTTGACCAGAGTGCACCCCTACACTACCATAGACCTTCTTTTGACCAGAGTGCCCCCCTGCACCACCATAAACCTTCTTTTGACCAGAGTTCCCGCCCTGTACCACCATAAACCTTCTTTTGACCAGAGTTCCCGCCCTGTACCACCATAAACGTTCTTTTGACCAGAGTGCCCCCCTGTACCACCATAAACCTTCTTTTGACCAGAGTGCCCCCTTGTACCACCATAAACCTTCTTTTGACCTGAGTGCCCCCCTGCACCACCATAAACCTTCTTTTGACCAGAGTGCCCCTCTGCACCACCATAAACCTTCTTTTGACCAGAGTGCCCCCTGTACCACCATAAACCTTCTTTTGACCAGAGTGCCCCCTATACTACCGTAAACCTCCTTTTCGTCAGATGCCGACCCTGTAACTCCGAGCAGCTGAGCAGGCAATACAGGTCATCAGAAAGTTCATGTTTGCTCAGAACTCTGTAGTTCCCTAAATTATCTGGCTGAGTCTTGGGGTCTGTTTCCAGGACTGTGGGCCGAGGAGCTGATTAATGTGATGTCTCCATGATGTCGACATTGTGTATTGGCTTTGGGCTGAGATGATACCGGACACTGATTGGAGCAGCACAGTACCCGGCCTAATTACTAATTTACTCTAATGATTTTCATCAGCCCCGCGCCCGCTCCAATGTTTGACAGTTCTGTCATTGAGAAGCCGAGCGTAAACAAGATGAAGGCAGCGTAGAGTCACCTCACCGCCCCAATCAATTTTTCTCCATGGAAAATCCCACAAATTATAATTACAGCCAATCACGGTGGAGTTCTTGACCTTTCCAGATGGTTGAAGACGCGGAAACCTTTGATGGGATCAAACGCGTGACCCAATATTTTTTTCATAATTTTTCATGAAATACCCAACAATAATATTTAGCTGCAGCTCTGAGCTTACACAGTGCCACAAACCTGGCCCCAGTGTAAAATCTACAACAGAGCCCGTCTGTCATGTGCACGGGGGTCATGGTGATTATGGAGAAAGCAGAGTCTGGCCCTCAGACTAGGGACCGTAGCGATCCCTGATCTCAGAGATACTCTTGAAGGTGAGGATGTCTGAGCCGCCTTCCTGGCCCTGCTCCTCACCAGCCCTGATCTTATACCCCTCCAACCCCAGGGGAGGGCAGGGGCAGGAGTGATTAAGCCAACAGAAATAGACAAACAGGGGAAGCCAAAACTCTCAGCACACACATGCAGGCGGTATAAGATAATAAGAGGTAAGGAGCAAAATAAGAGCAGGGAGGAAACAACAAGACAACGGGAGAACGCCACAACAACTCCAACCACAAAGCAATACAATCACCAGCAGGACTGGGACACAACAGCACACAGACCAACACAGCAATAAACTATAGTCGGCGTGGGAAGACATATTCCACCATCTTAAATAGGAAGGAAGCCAATGTGATAGGATTACAACAACATGTGATCCCAGAAGTAACAAGCAGACTAGCAGACTTGCTAGTCTGATCATGTATGAGCACACTGCTGGTCTGGTTGATGCCCAAACCTTCCTGTGTAGCTCAGAAGCACCAGAGAAATGATAAGGTGAAGTGTCAGGATCCTGGTGACAACGGGTCTACTCATAAGGGACTGAAGAACCTCTTGGCTTCAGCTGTAGTCCAACCTCATGACGGTTTATGAATCAGTTTCCAATGGTCTAAAATGACAAAAGATGTAATTACCAACCCCCTGCAGCTCCTGGGTCCTTAGCCCGGTACCTTGCTGACCCCAACGATGACTTGTGCCTGCTTCATCCAATCCCTTAGCGACCTTAATAGTGTGTTGACATGTCACCAATACAGACAGTGAAAGTTTTCAATGCTCAGGTGTCAACATGCCATGTCATTGCTGAACCCCATAAGGAACCGGAAAGCATCGGTATAGTAGCAACGGGGTGTAACGGGTGAGAGACAGTCATGTGATTTCTGGCAATAGAAGGTCACAGCATTTGCCTGTGCAATAGCTCCCTGACTTTCTATTGTTCCTGCTGTTATTATTTATTCTACTAGGTAGCTTTCCTGCTGGGTTTTTATCTCTTCCGCTTTAGGACCCAGCAGAGCTCTCCATCCGTCCAGCTGCTGATTATCAGTATTCCCCTTGTGCTTAAATACTCCTTCCCTGGACTGGTGCTGGTGATATTATTCAGTTCATTCAAGCTCTGGATGCAAGCAGGCAGCTTGCACTCATCTGGGGTATTGTTGATGAAACTTTGCAGAACTTCTGTCTGAGTCATCTGTGGATAAGTAGTTCATGCACTTTCCCCTGTGTGTCCTCATTGCTGTCTTTAGTGGGGTTGATGAAGAGCTCATGCCACCAGTTCCCTATTTAGGGCCCAGCACTAGGGATACCTAGGGTCAGGTATCCAGCTCGGTGCAGAACCTATCTAGGTTGGTGAGGGACCACAAAGGACCAGGGCTAAGTTTGGTCAGGGGTCACCATCTCCCCCTACCCTAGACACAGGGTTTCCCTTCCTTTTCGCTTGGTACTTCCACGTACCAAAATGAGTTGCAACTGACGTAATTGTAAGTAGTATCCAGATCCAAAACTAGGATGCACCTGCCGTAGAAGCTGAACATGGCACAGCAATGGGGCCCTGGAGATGAGGCGACACCCAATTTCTGTCCAACGCACACATTCCCAATAAATGAGCTGGAGGTAATTTTTTCGGGCAATAGTGACCAGTGGGCCAACATGTCAACTTGAGAAAATAAAGATCCACAGAACAATTTGCCAGCCCTGAACATGTGGCTCACAAAGATGATCATCAGGGTAAATTCTCCATTTCTGTTAGGCTTCTTGGATTGTAGCCACAAAAATATAACTTCTTCCATGGCTTCTTGGATTTCAAGCCATCTAATGGGGTAGAAATGGCCGCTCCGTCTGATCTTTACGAGCTTCGTTAATGGCTTCACTGCAGCTCTTCATGTGCCGCCCGCACATATTCCCGTTCCGTAAGTGTGTAGCATCTAATAACCGGAGCGGCACCCATCTGCTTTTCATCAGGGCTGGAGGCGCGATGCTGTCTTGCTGTATTGGACGCAGCTGAGGAGGACTCTCGAGAACAATTCTTTCCCAGAGTCTTTGAGTTCAAGAATTTCCTGCTCCTTTTTTATTACAATTTTTTATATTTAAGCTTAAACAATATAGTGAAGGGCATAAAACGGGTGATGGGGTCTGGGATAGTTAATGAAAAGCGTTTTATGGAGCTCCATGAGATTGCTCGGTCTCGATTTCAGATGCTGTGGCTTCCATATGTTCTGGAGAGTAAGAGAGAGCACTCGGCTTCTGCACAGACTTCTCCAGATATCAGAGCTGTCCGCTGAATAATCCTCTGTAAGGGCTCATGCACATGACCGAATTTTGCGTCCGAGTGCTATTGTGCCGCCCCCGTGCCAGCAGCCGGCGCTGTTCGGATCCGAAGCCGCTGCGTGGCTTGAGGGATCCTCCGGACCCAGGGGTCACGTGGACATGACGCCACCCACGGTGTGTGATGAAGTGGGACACCACCGCTGCTGTTGTGGGATACCCGGGGGAGATGTAATGGCAGCCGGATCTTAACCCCTCCGTAGGTAGGGATGGTTGCCCCGGGGCCCAATGTCTCTGTGCAGGGTATGGCGATGGCAGGGGCTTGCGCGCCCGGACGGACCAGGGGATCTTTGGTTACTCACAAGCAAATGAATCACACGAGTCTTTTGGTAAACCAAGGTGCTGGTGGCCGGCCACCACGGCCGGGCTGGTGGTCGCTGTCTCTTCCTCTGCACTAGTTGTGGTTGTGTGTTTGCACTTCCCGGTATGGAACACAGGAGTCCGCTCGCGGCTTTCTGTGTGCCTGAGGAGCCGTGCCCGCTGACGCTGACCCGTGGGATCTATGGGCCCTGGCGGTTGCTCTATCCCTCTCTGTGGGTGGTGGTCTGCTTCTGGGACTTTGGTTGGGACAGGACCTATAATCCTGCCCTCCATCGGTTGATTAGCTAGGCCGTTGGTTCCGGTCCTGGCTTCAGGGTCCGAGTACCCCCTCTGTGCACGGTTTCCGGTCGGGTCTCCGGTGTCAGTACCGGCGAGCTCCAACTCTTCTCCAATCCTCCTAGGATCTGCCGAGCCGTCTTCCCGTCTCCTGCTGACGGAGACCACCGTCTGCCACCTAGCCAAGGTACCAGGGCTCCGACCCTGGCACTATTCAACTTGAACTTCTCCTCCGCTGGAGCTACACCTAGCTCCAGCCCACACTCCTCTCAACTTGAACTACAGACTTTTTCTCTACTGTTTTCCCGCCCCGGGCTGTCTAGACCCCTAGGTGGGAGTTCCCTAACTGCCTCATCCTGTCCACAGGTGTGCCTGTCTTGCCCTGAGGGGGGTGACTAAGGTTTCAGGTCGGCTGTATGTAACCTAGGTGAGGGATGGTGTTATGCGGGGGCCTATTGTGTGACTACCTGGTTTTACCAGGGCGTCACACTATTAATGGAATCCATGGATTTCTTGAAGCCATGTGACTTTATTAAGCTTTGGACAACTGATTTTGTCGATCTGCCCGATTTTGATCCAAGTGTTGGAACAAAATAGGCAACGCAAGTCTATGGGTCCATGGAGAACATCAAACCACACTCCGATGCAGGGACGGACACTGAGAGCAAAGGGCCCCTGTGCAAGAATTATGTATGGTGCAGAAATGTCTACATGACCTGTCAAAAACGTTCTGCTTGAAGGCCATGAAGTGCTTTTCCATCTCTGGTTTCCTCCTTTTAAAAATAGAAACCTTGCAGCAGATTGTCAACCTTGTTCTTGCAGAATTAGAGGGTAAAGGTGGTACCCAGTTGTTGGAAGTGTGCTGAACAAATTCCATTTCCATAACCTTTATGAATTCTTTCTCCTCCCTTGTAGGCGCCAACTTGCTGTTCTCACTTGTAGGATCGAACATCGTTGACCCGAGGCTGTCTTCACAGGGCAGGAACGTATTCACGTTGCCAAGGGGTTCTTGTCACTAGCTTCTCAGCTTCTCCGTCACCCAGTAATGATCTGGGCATGGCTGAAATTAAGTGCTGTGACCATTTGGCAAGATATGAGTCTTATGATTACCTACGTATGATTACCCAGCCTAGATCAACGTATTGGGCATATGGCGCATCATGTGGTCCACTGATTTGCTAACACACCTTGTGCACCCGGAGAATGTCACTGCCAAGCAGAATGAGGACATCTGTGTTGTATTCAAGGGCAGGTATCTTGTTGACTATAGTCCTCAGGAGAGGGTGAAGAAGAGCGGCCTCTGGCTTTGGGATCTCATCCCTTTTGGATGGTATTTGGTTGCACTCGATGAGTGAAGGTACGGGTACTCAAGAGACGTTACTATAAGACCACTGACCCTTCTCCCGAAGATCTCTGTAATACCACCGCAGGTGCCCAAGGTGTGAGGGTAAGCATTTCCCTTTAAGTTGAACAGATCAAAGTCCTCTGAAACTCACAAGTGATCAGTTGCTCCTCTGATCATCCAGGATGATGTATACCTTTACAGTTTTCTCAGGGTTACTCTTGGGATATATGATACAGTATATGTTGACTAGACATAGCTTCCTACAGGACTTGTCTCAAAGACCTTCTCCTTAGACTTCTGTGCAAGAAGTAGATAGTGTGGTACAACTTGTGGCTTGATCTGCATCCTCCCTGCCATGGTTTGTTGTGCGAGGAGGTGTAAAAGGTGTAGAGTTAGTTTGGGACGGATAGAGCGCTCATACGAGGTAACTGGAAAATACTGTAGTCACTTGGACAGTGCGTTCTCTGTAGTTTCAGCACTACCAAAGCTTTGTGCTAGTCTCTCCCATACAGCCAATGGACCAACCACTGGATTACTGATGTGGACGGATCTGAGTCTCTTGACCCGCTCATGTCGATTGTTGTCCTAGCCACCAGATTAGTAGGTCCTACTAATCTGGCTTCAGCAGCAGTGATGCCGAGGTCACTAATTACGGATCTAAAGACACATTTCCAACCGCTATAGCTCTCAGGTTGATTTTTTAACCTTCTGAGACCGGTCTTAGTAAGTTCATAGTGAACCGTGCACCTTGCAAAATCAGACGTCATATTTTTCTGATTTTGGAAAGACAATTGCTGGCTGCGTAGTGCTATCCGTATGGTCTGCAGCCTCTTGGCCTAGAACCGTGGGAAAGTATGGTGTGACATAGGTATTCAATCCAGTAACTGGTTTCATAGTTTCTGCCACATGTGAAGCTGGAATTATGCTGTTGTCTGGAGCATGGTGACTTGCCGGCTTATTGGATTGCATGTCGGCGTCAATATATGACGTTTGCTGAGGCACCGGGGCCTGGCGTGTTCTGGTGCATGAAGGGATTTCAGGATGAGGGATTTTACAGACCTTGAATGCAGAGTGTTGTGGAAGGGTCTGCATCCTGTTGCTTTGGAGAAATCTCTACGACCTCAGGACTGATTGTTGGAGTCAGGGGTGCGCTACTTTGGCTTGAATACGTAGTCTCTTGCATGCTAAACAGGGTGTCTAAATTGCTTAAACTGATACTGTCTCTTTGACTCCAGTTGATAGCTTATTCCCGGACCTCTAATCTTACCATAGTTTGGGGTGGTCACATTCCATCTCTAGTGCCTCTTTGTCTGCCTTTTTACGCACTGTTTCTGTTTCCATCTCTGCCTTCTTGCGCACCGTTTCTGCTTCCATCTCTGCCTTCTTGCGCACCGTTTCTGCTTCCATCTCTGCCTTCTTGCGCTCTGTCTCTGCTTCCATATCTGCCTTCTTGCGCGCTGTTTCTGCTTCCATTTCTGCCTTCTTGCGCTCTGTCTCTGCTTCCATCTCTGCCTTCTTGCGCACCATTTCTGCTTCCATCTCTGCCTTCTTGCGTGCTGTTTCTGCTTTCATCTCTGCCTTTTTGCGCGCTGTTTCTGCTTCAATCTGTGCCTTCTTCCACACTGTTTCTGCTTCCATCTCTGCCTTTTTGCGCACTATTTCAGCTTCCATCCCTGCCTTCTTGCGCTCTGTTTCTGCTTCCATCTCTGCCTTTTTGCACGCTGTTTCTGCGTCCATCTCTGCATTCTTGTGTGCTGTTTCTGTGTCCATCTCTGCCTTCTTGTTCTCTGTTTCTGCTTTTATCTCTGCCTTCTTGAGCTCTGTTACTGCTTTCATCTCTGCCTTTTTGCTCACTGTTTCTGCTTCAATCTCTGTCTTCTTGCGCGCTGTTTCTGCTTACATCTCTGCCTTTTTGCGTGCTGTTTCTGCTTCCATCTCTGCCTTTTTATGCACTGTTTTTGCTTCTGTGGCACCCTGGACAAGCCAGGGGCCACAGAGAACAACACCTACACACCCCACACTTCCGGTCAGGCACACCAAAGTCAGACACAAACCCTTGTTGCCTCCCTCCAGGGGCTGATGTTCAGACCAGGGGGGTGGGCCAGGCGGTTGGCCCCGCCCACCGAGGAGTACACAGTCCTGGAGGCGGGAAAAGTTAAGAGTGGAGTGAGGGAAGTGAAAGTGAGAGGAAGGAAAGTGGCAGTTAAGCAGCCTGAAGTTGGTCCGGGTGTGTGGCCCGGACGGAGCAGCAAGGTTGGCAGACGGTGGTGACCGTCTGCAGGAGTGGCCTATCGGAGTTTACCGTAAAGACCGTGGACGGGCGGTGGCCCGGCGGTACCGGACCGGTACACAAAGACAAGTCAGCACCATCCGGCAGGGGCTTACGGACCCCGGCAAGGCTAGGAGTCGCCGTGAATTTGCCAAATTCGTTAGCGAAGGGAACCTCCTGGGTTTCCCAGCAGCCAAGTCCCGACAGAAGGCAACAGTCCAACCGAGAGAGGGAAACACAGCCACCGCCAAGGCTACCGTTCCCAGGGCCAGAGCCTGCGGGCAAAAGGGGCTCCTCCGGCCCACATCCAAGCTGGGGAGCGGGTTACCGGTGGGAACCCATTGGAACCGTTACACTACATAGGTGCAGGGAAAGGCAGTCACCATCAACCTGCCGGGAGAAACAACACCGCAGCCATCTGTGGGACCCGTCCATCCAGCCGTGTGTTTTACCGAGAACTGTGTCCTCATCATTGGCTGAGTGAGTACCCCGTGCCGTGCGGCACAGCGCTGCCCCCGCGACCTTGCACCTCGCCAGGCCCCGTAACCCGCCTGCCATCCATCCCTACCCCATCACCGGGCCCCGGGACAACCAACCCCCTACCCACGGAGGGGAGAACTAACATCCAGGCTGCTCCCAGTCATCGCTCCCGGGATCCCCGTCCAGAGCAGCGGTGGTGTCACCAATATCACCATGACCGTGGGTGGCGTCACGGACAATAACCAAATCCCCACAATCCATTCCCCACCCTTTTCACTCACGGGCGAGGAGCGCCACTCGAGTCCCCGGGATCCGGCCCACCGCTCGAGCCACCACCGAGCAGCAGCAGCAGCCGCGGCCGGACCCGAGCAGTGGGAGAGCGCAGCGTCACCTCCTCCGCCCGCGACACTTCCATCCCTGCCTTTTCATGCGCTGTTTTTGCTTCCATCTCTGCCTTTTTGCGCGCTGTTTCTGCTTCCATCTTTGCCTTTTTGCGCGCTGTTTCTGCTTCCATCTCTGCCTTTTTGCATGCTGTTTCTACTTCCATCTCTGCCTTTTTGCGTGCTGTTTCTACTTCCATCTTTGCCTTTTTGCGCGCTGTTTCTGCTTTCATCTCTGCCTTTTTGCGCGCTGTTTCTGCTTCTATCTGTTTTTTTGTGCATGGTTTCTGCTTCCTTCTCTGCCTTCTTGCACACTCCTTCTGCAGTCCCTTCCAATGTTTCCATCTCTGCCTTTTTGCGCACTATTTCAGCTTCCATCCCTGCCTTCTTGCGCTCTGTTTCTGCTTCCATCTCTGCCTTTTTGCACGCTGTTTCTGCGTCCATCTCTGCATTCTTGTGTGCTGTTTCTGTGTCCATCTCTGCCTTCTTGTTCTCTGTTTCTGCTTTTATCTCTGCCTTCTTGAGCTCTGTTACTGCTTTCATCTCTGCCTTTTTGCTCACTGTTTCTGCTTCAATCTCTGTCTTCTTGCGCGCTGTTTCTGCTTACATCTCTGCCTTTTTGCGTGCTGTTTCTGCTTCCATCTCTGCCTTTTTATGCACTGTTTTTGCTTCTGTGGCACCCTGGACAAGCCAGGGGCCACAGAGAACAACACCTACACACCCCACACTTCCGGTCAGGCACACCAAAGTCAGACACAAACCCTTGTTGCCTCCCTCCAGGGGCTGATGTTCAGACCAGGGGGGTGGGCCAGGCGGTTGGCCCCGCCCACCGAGGAGTACACAGTCCTGGAGGCGGGAAAAGTTAAGAGTGGAGTGAGGGAAGTGAAAGTGAGAGGAAGGAAAGTGGCAGTTAAGCAGCCTGAAGTTGGTCCGGGTGTGTGGCCCGGACGGAGCAGCAAGGTTGGCAGACGGTGGTGACCGTCTGCAGGAGTGGCCTATCGGAGTTTACCGTAAAGACCGTGGACGGGCGGTGGCCCGGCGGTACCGGACCGGTACACAAAGACAAGTCAGCACCATCCGGCAGGGGCTTACGGACCCCGGCAAGGCTAGGAGTCGCCGTGAATTTGCCAAATTCGTTAGCGAAGGGAACCTCCTGGGTTTCCCAGCAGCCAAGTCCCGACAGAAGGCAACAGTCCAACCGAGAGAGGGAAACACAGCCACCGCCAAGGCTACCGTTCCCAGGGCCAGAGCCTGCGGGCAAAAGGGGCTCCTCCGGCCCACATCCAAGCTGGGGAGCGGGTTACCGGTGGGAACCCATTGGAACCGTTACACTACATAGGTGCAGGGAAAGGCAGTCACCATCAACCTGCCGGGAGAAACAACACCGCAGCCATCTGTGGGACCCGTCCATCCAGCCGTGTGTTTTACCGAGAACTGTGTCCTCATCATTGGCTGAGTGAGTACCCCGTGCCGTGCGGCACAGCGCTGCCCCCGCGACCTTGCACCTCGCCAGGCCCCGTAACCCGCCTGCCATCCATCCCTACCCCATCACCGGGCCCCGGGACAACCAACCCCCTACCCACGGAGGGGAGAACTAACATCCAGGCTGCTCCCAGTCATCGCTCCCGGGATCCCCGTCCAGAGCAGCGGTGGTGTCACCAATATCACCATGACCGTGGGTGGCGTCACGGACAATAACCAAATCCCCACAATCCATTCCCCACCCTTTTCACTCACGGGCGAGGAGCGCCACTCGAGTCCCCGGGATCCGGCCCACCGCTCGAGCCACCACCGAGCAGCAGCAGCAGCCGCGGCCGGACCCGAGCAGTGGGAGAGCGCAGCGTCACCTCCTCCGCCCGCGACACTTCCATCCCTGCCTTTTCATGCGCTGTTTTTGCTTCCATCTCTGCCTTTTTGCGCGCTGTTTCTGCTTCCATCTTTGCCTTTTTGCGCGCTGTTTCTGCTTCCATCTCTGCCTTTTTGCATGCTGTTTCTACTTCCATCTCTGCCTTTTTGCGTGCTGTTTCTACTTCCATCTTTGCCTTTTTGCGCGCTGTTTCTGCTTTCATCTCTGCCTTTTTGCGCGCTGTTTCTGCTTCTATCTGTTTTTTTGTGCATGGTTTCTGCTTCCTTCTCTGCCTTCTTGCACACTCCTTCTGCAGTCCCTTCCAATGTTTCCATCTCTGCCTTCTTGCACACTCCTTCTGCAGTCCCTGCCACTGTGTCCATCTCTGCCTTCTTGCTTACTGTTTCTGATTCCATCTCTGATTTCTTTTGTGCAAAAGCGACTTTGTATCTTTGTAGCCTCGGCCTTTGCACATGCTCTCATAAGCTGGTCACTGACAGTTGATGAGCGTGACACTTAGATGATCGCTTTGACTGCATGTTAGATCTAGAGATGCGAGATGACGTCTGTTATTTTCTCAATTTTTGCCTCTATTGCAGACTTAATATCATGCACTTTGCAGCCTCAATCAGAATTACATTGCTGGAATCTTTGCAGTTCTTCTACAGAATCTTGTTTATTCTTTTTATTTTTTCAGTGTTTTAACATATTCTTCACTAGTCTTCCCTGTATAAAAGTCATAAGCTGCACACAGTTGTCCTAGAGTTCCCCCTATTGGCAACTCATGAGAAGCAGACTGAGAGATAGTGGTGATGTGACTCAACAATTTTTGTCATAAGTCTGATATGTTATAGGAAAGTTCCTGTTTTATAGTTTCAAGCTTTTCTCTAGCCTTCCATGTGAACTTGGTAGAGTGTTTAGCCTTCTCACTGGACTGTGGTTAAACTCCACAAATTTGTTGTCTGACTATGGATCTTGCAAAGACTGTGCAGTCTTTCCATCAGCTATTGTAACTCCTAGGCAAAAAGGATCTGTATAGGGATGTAAACTGCTTGATTCTGAGAAGGGTAAATTCCGAGAGAGAGGATTCTTTGAATACACACTGATAGATGCTCTAATGTCTGTTGCTCTATCTGAGTATATACGAGCTTTACTATTCTGCCTCTATAACTTGGAACACCGTTTCTGTAGATCTCTGTATGTACCATTACTCACACAAACAATTTCATCAGATAGTTTAACTCGACCGGAGGAGGCAAGTAGGAGATTCTAGAAGAAGGATTATTTTCAATCTGAATTCTTGTACTTACGGATAGTTACAGGAGGTAAAAACAACACAATTGTGAACTAAAGATGCAAAGACATGAGCCTCATAAACATGGCTGACGTACACTATCAGGAAAGAAGAAGGGAGGGGTTACTGACATCAGAGCTACAGGGAGAGAGGGAGGACAAACTTCTAAAAGGCAAATCAGTAGGGAGACATAAAAGGGCCAGTTACACCACTAAATGATGAGCTTATTAGACTGCAAAGGGCCCATATACTAATCTTACGCAGGGGCCCCCTCTGTTTATCTCCACCAGTGTATGGATACAATGCATAATAGTCGTCGATACCGGCACTGTTATATGTGCACTGGGAATAATAATATTATACAGATGCTATAGATATACATGGAAACTCTGACTCGTACTGTTTTATGTGCAGTGCATAATTATACAGATGCTATAGATATTCACAGATACTAGGGCTGACACAGCTATATGTGTACTGTGGAGAGAATAATTACAGATGCTATGGATGATATACAGTGGCATGTAAAAGTTTGGGCACCCCTGGTCAAAATTACTGTTATTGTGAATGGTTAAGCATGTTGGAAATAAAATAATCTCTAAAAGGCATAAAGTTAAAGATGACACATTTACTCTGTATTTTAGGCAAAAAAAATACAATTCTCTTTAATATTTTAAAATGAACAAAAAAGGAAAATGAGCCGATACAGAAATGTGTGCCCCCTGCGTGGTTAGTAGCTAGTAGCGCCCCCTTTGGTAAGTATCACAGCTTGTAAATGCTTTTTGTAGCACCCAAGAGTCATTGACTTCTTGTTAGAGGGATTTTCATCCATTCTTCCTTGGAGACGTCTTTCAGTTCTGTGAGATTCCTGGCTCGTCTTGCATGCACTGCTCTTCCTTGGAGACGTCTTCCAGTTCTGTGAGATTCCTGGCTCGTCTTGCATGCACTGCTCTTCCTTGGAGACGTCTTCCAGTTCAATGAGATTCCTGGCTCGTCTTGCATGCACTGCTCTTCCCTGGAGACGTCTTTCAGTTCTGTGAGATTCCTGGCTTGTCTTGCATGCACTGCTCTTCCCTGGAGACGTCTTCCAGTTCTGTGAAATTCCTGGCTTCTCTTGTATGCACTGCTCTTCCCTGGAGACGTCTTCCAGTTCTGTGAGATTCCTGGCTCGTCTTGCATGCACTGCTCTTCCTTGGAGACGTCTTCCAGTTCTGTGAAATTCCTGGCTTCTCTTGCATGCACTGCTCTTCCTTGGAGATGTCTTCCAGTTCTGTGAGATTCCTGGCTTGTCTTGCATGCACTGCTCATCCTTGGAGATGTCTTTCAGTTCTGTGAGATTCCTGGCTCGTCTTGCATGCACTACTCTTCCTTGGATAAGTCTTCCAGTTCTGTGAGATTCCTGGCTTGTCTTGCATGCACTGCTCATCCTTGGAGACATCTTCCAGTTCTGTGAAATTCCTGGCTTGTCTTGCATGCACTGCTCCTCCTTGGATAAGTCTTCCAGTTCTGTGAGATTCCTGGCTCGCCTTGCATGCACTGCTCTTCCTTGGAAAGGTCTTCCAGTTCTGTGAGATTCCTGGCTTCTCTTCCATGCACTGGCTCTTTTGAGGTCTAGCCACAGATTTGCAATGAAGTTCAGATCAGGGGACTGTAAGGGCCATTGTAAAACCTTCATCTTGCTTCTCTTGAGGTCATCTATTGTAGATTTGGACGTGTGTTTAGGATCACTATCCATTTGTAGAATTCATCCTTTCTTCTCCTCTTTTCTCCTGTTTTCTCCCCTTTTCTCCTTCAGCTTTACAGATGGTGTTATGTTTGCATCAAGAATTTGATGAAATTTCATTGAATCCATTCTTCCCTCTACCCGTGAAATGTTCCCCGTGCCATTGGCTGGAACACAAGCCCAAAGCATGATTTATCGACCCCATGCTTAATGGTTGACGCAATTTTATTTTCCTGAAATTCTGTGCCCTTGTTTCTCCACACATACCTTTGATCATATTGCCCAAAGCATTCTATTTTAACCTCATCGGTCCACAGGATTTATTTCTTCAATGCATCAGTCTTGTTTAGATGTCCTTTTGCAGACTTCTGACGCTGAGTTTTATGGTGAGGACGCAGGAGAGGTTTTCTTCTGATGACTCTTCTTTGAAGGCCATATTTGTGCAGGTGTCTATGAACAGTAGATCAATCTACCACAACTCCAGAGTCTGCTAAATCTTCCTGAAGGTCTTTTGCAGTCAGGCAGGGGTTCTGATTTGCCTCTCTAGCAATCCTAAAAGCAGCTCTCACAAAAATGTTGCTTGGTCTTCCAGATCTTATCTTCACCTCCACTGTTCCTGGTAATGACCATTTCTTAACTATATCTCAAACTGAGGAAGGGGCAACTTGAAAACACTTTATCTTCTTATAGCCTTCTCCTGCTTTGCGAACCTCCACCATTTTCAGAGTGCTAGGCAGCTGCTTAGAACCACCCATGGCTGCTGTTTTTTGGCACAAGGTTAGAGGAGGCCGGGTTTTTATAAAGCTGTGAAATGTCCATCACCCGGCCTTTCCTAACAATGATAGTGAACAAGCCATAACCCTAACAGGATAATTAAGGTCTGAAACCTTCGTCAAAGTTATTTGAGCACACAAATCTCCAAACTTTTGGATTGGGGCATTTTGGGACTGACCCTGCTATATGTGCACTGGTGTCACTATATGGGCGCTGATATTACAGGCGTCACTGTACGGTATATTTTATTTCATGTATATGGACATGATTACGACTAGTGAAGGAGATGACATCTGATGAGTCTGACGTGTTAAACACATGGAACTTCTTCTTTTGTATTTCTGCAGCTTTTCTTTAAATACTTGAAGGAATGTTCTTCGTAATCCTCATCTGTAATAAGAATGATTATTAGCGAACCGCGGTTTACTCGGGACTTTTCGGAACAAGTGCAGTATAAAGTGAATGGCCCGCAGCCCGGCCACAGAGGAAGCGCAGCCGGGTCCCATGTGGGGGATTACACATTCCAGCGGAGTCCCTGCCCCCAATAAATATCCCAACACTCTGTGTTATGTAACCGGATCCTTCCCCCAGATATTCGCCGCTAAGCGTGCACATAAGGAGCATGCCGGAGACGCTCCCACTAGTGTAATGACAGCTGTATACATGGGAGTAGATGGATAGTAAATTTACTGTTATAATGTATTAAACAAGGTATCAAGAGTAGTGATGGGCGAACCCAAACTGTAAAGTTCGGGGTCTGTACCCATGGTGTCCCTGCACGGACCACAAACACGAACTTCTCATTGTAGTCCGTGTTACTGTTTGGGTTCGGCCATCAGGATAAAAAATTAAAAAAGTTAAAAGGAAGCAAAATGGGGATTACAGCAGGAGAATTATACTTATGTCGCACTGCTTCCGGGTCCGCTCATTAACCCTCATGCATATTCACTGCCTCCCCTTCTGTGATTGGTTGCAGTCAGACTGCTTGCATGTTGATGTCTGGTTATGGAGTATAAAAATAAATAATTCGAAATAATGTCACAGGGTACCCCATATTTTGATACCCAGTGCAGATAAAGCAGACAACTGGAGGCTGATTTTATCAGGCTGGGGAGGCCCATGGTTATTGGGCCCTCCACAGACTAAAAACAGCAGCTTGAAGCTGCCCCAGAGTTGTCATATCCATTAGATGCGCCAATTTCGACGCTTTGCTGTAACGCCTGCCTGGATCCACAGGCTCAGACGGGCTGTAATGGACAGGCTAGAGGGAATCCACTCGCCAAGCAGGACCCCCAGAACCCTGAAACCCTTTAACCCCTATACAGGGATTTGGAATTACACAGGGCCCCGGAGATCACTACCTGTGGAAGGCTGCAGTCTGAGAGAGTAGTCATCAGGCAGGGTCAAACCAGGAATTGCAGAACAGGGACAGAATCGGCAAGCAAAGACGTAATCAGAAAGAAGCAGAGGTCAAAACCGGATCGGGCAGCGAGGTACAAAAACAGCAGGCAGGAGGGTAGTCAGGAAACCAGCAGTAATCAGCACACCAAATCACAGGACGAAACAGGAGCCAGAATTCTCCGAACTATCTCTGGCAGAGGTCAGCACACAGGAGGGGAATTAAAAAGGGTGTGGTGTCTTCCCATAGGCTGTAGCTGAATGATGGTACCTCAGCTGGGAGACACCCGCCACCTACAGTCAGACAGTGGCACTGCAGATCCCCAGGAAACCCAGACCAGTGGATGAACGGAGCCTGCGCCCACCGGTGCCGCTGGCATCAACTCCTCTCCCATCACCAGCACCATGCACGGTAGGAACACGGCGTCGCCTGGCGATCGGAGCAGAAGTCGATGGAGCGGACTCCGGTGGTGACGTAACATTTACCCAGTTCATCCCAATTGACCTGGAGTGGGGGTAATCAGAGGGATATAAAGGGGTTAATGACAGCTGTGATTAATCAAAAAAATCACGGCTACCATCAAGACGAGGTTAGTAATGGGGATTGGACTATGAGAACCCCGATTGCTAACCCTGTAAATAAATGGAATTAATCACAAAACACGGAGAAAAATCCTTTTAAAAAGTAAACACCCTCTTTCTCCAATTTATTAATCCCAAAACTCCCCTGCACATCTCACGCAATCCATACGAGGTCTCTCAATGATCTTGGCTCTGCTACATCTGAGTTCGCAGTGAGCGGTCACAGCAGAAACCATGACCGATCACTGCAACATCAGGGACACACTGACGGAGCTGCAGCTATGAGCAATGACGTGAGTGAGTTCACTTGAAGTCACAGGTTGGGTTGCCACAGTACCCCAGCCATGACCTTGGGTGAACTGACCTCAGGTGAACTCAATGAACTGAGTGACCTTACCTCAGGTGAAGTCATTGAAATCAATGCAGGAGTACCTGATTAGGCAATTGTGTTCATGTTGAGAATTTGGTTGCAGACAGTTCTGTACCAAATCTGCTCTTCCTGGCAAAAAATGCACCTTTTTCTGCCAAGAGATGCAGATTTGGTGCAGAAATGTTTGCAACCAAATGCTCAACGTGCACAAAAGTGCCTAATCTGGTAATCCAGCATCCAGTTTAATGAGTTCACCTCATGTCAATTCACCTGAGGTCACAGCTGGGGTACCGTGGGACAGCCAGCTGTGACCTTAGGTTAACTCATTGAACGCTAGCTGTGACTTTAGGTGAACTTATTGACCTCACTGCCAGATTAGACATTGTGTGCATATTGAGTATTTGGGTGCAGATTGCACAAATCTGCATCTCCTTGGAAAAAACACACCAAAGCTGCAACCAAATACTCAATGTGCACACATCGCCTAATCTGCTAATCTGGCATTGAGTTCAATGAATTTACCTGAGGTTACTTAGGTCCATGAGTTCACCTTAGGTCAGTTCACCTGAAGTCACATCTGGGGTACCGTGGGAACTGGCAGCTGTGACCTAATTGACGTTACCGGCTTACACCTGCGGTTCTGTCACTGTATCCCTGAAGCCTCAGTGATTGGTCACATTTTCTAATGTGACCGCGCACTGCACACTCAGGAAGTAGCAGTTGGGATCGTAGTGGGACATTGTAATGTGGATTGGGTCGACCTGCAGGGGTATTTTGAGGGTTAATTGGGAAAAGAAGGGTTTTTATTTTTTAAAAAAAAGGATTTTTCTCTGGGTTTTGTGTTTCTTTTTACTTATTAACCTCAAGCTTGATGAAGCTGTGATTTTTTATCAAATCATAGCTGTCATTAACCTTTTTATATTACCCCGATTGCCACCTCTCCAGGGAAAGTGGGATGAGCTGGGAAAAGCACTGGAATTTGGTGCATCTGATGGATGCAACAATTCTGGGGCAGCTGTGGGCTACTATTTTTAGGCTGGGGAGGGCCCAATATCCATGGGCCTCCCCAGCCTTAGAATGCCAGCACCCAGCTGTCTGCTTCATCTTGGCTGGGTATCAAACTGGGGGGTATTGAACACACCATTTTTAATATTATCTCCTTATTTATTTAAAGAATTTTAAAAAGGCAGCATGGGATCCCCAATATTTTGATACACAGCCAAGATAACGTACACAGCTTGAGGCTGCAGCCTGTGGCTGTCTGCTTTATCTGCATTGAGTATCAAATTAGGTGGGACACTATGCCATTTTTTCCAATTATTTCTTTATTTTTACACTCCACAACCAATCACAGACACCGGCAGTCTGACTGCAACCAATCACAGATGCTGTCACAGAGGGTAGGCGAAGGAAGCAATAAATATGCATGAAGATTAATGAGCGGATCCAGAAGCAGTGTGGCATACCGTGCTAATACTCGGTAAGTATAATTCTACTGCTTTAATCCCCATTTTGCTTCCTTTTTTAGCTCCTTGGCCCAAATACCATGTTATAGCACCAAAGTTCAGGTCCCCATAGACATATGGGGTTCAGCATCTGGGTTCAAGTCCAGACCCAAAACTTACTTTTAAAAAAAAAAAAATCCATCTGGACCCACTAAACCTGAACATTTGCGAGTTCATCCATCTCTAATTGGGAGGTGATAAGCTGAAGTTACCACCAATTGTCAGGCCAGAGGACATGTCTCCAAAAATTAAGGTCTTTGTTCTTGTGCACATTTGCAAACATTAATCTGGCTTTTTTCTCTTTCTTTTGGAGTGATGGCTTCTCCCTGGCAGAGTGGTCTTGTAGGCCTGTATTGATACAGTACTCATTTCACTGTGGATAATAACACAATCTTACCAGCTTCCGCCAGCATCTTCACAAGGTCTTTTGCTTTTGTTCTTGGATTGATATGCACATGTCTGACCAAAGCATGATCATCTCTGGTACACAGAATCCGTCTCCTTCCTGAGCGGTATGATGGCTGGACATTTCTATCTTGCTTGTACTTGTGTATAATTGTTTGTACAGATGAACGAGGCACCTTCAGGTGTCTGGAAATTGCACCCAAGGGTGAACCAGACTTGTGCAAGTCCACAATTCTCTTCCTGAGATCTTGGCTGATTTCGTTTGACTTTCCCATGATGCTACACAAAGAAGCAATGTGTTTCAGGTGTGCATTACAATACATCCACAGGTGTGTCTCCAATTAACTCATATGTTGCCAATAAACCTATCAGAAGCTTCTAAAGACATGACATCATCAAATGGGCGGTCCTATATTGTTTAAAGGCATCGTACTAAATATATGTAAACTTCTGACTTTGCAGAAAGTAATATAAATGCCTGAAAGTATTCTCTCTCTCATTATTCTGGTATTTATCAAATAGAAATAATTTTGGTTTCTAATTGACCGAAAATGGAAAAGGTTTATTCTGATTTCTTGTCAGATAGTGAGAAAAACCTGCAGATGTGTCTGTGTAGACAGCGGAGGGGGAAAAACCTGCAGATGTGTCTGTGTAGACAGCGGAGGGGGAAAAACCTGCAGATGTGTCTGTGTAGACAGCTGAGGGGGAAAAACCTGCAGATGTGTCTGTATAGAGAGCGGAGGGAAAAACCTGCAGATGTGTCTGTATAGAGTGTGGAGGGAAAAACCTGCAGATGTGTCTGTATAGAGAGCAGAGGGAAAAACCTGCAGATGTGTCTTTATCACACGTCTTGTGTCCTTATAGACTTTACTGCAGATGAAACTTTGTGTTTTCAATAATTGCCCTTTTTTTCTTTTTAGGTGAACCAGGCCCAAGAGGACCAAAGGGCGAGAAAGGAGACCGAGGAGAAACAGGTGAGATATGGACGAGGACAGCACAGGTTTTCACATATTAAAGAGTATTAAACAACTAAATATTATAGTCTACAGTTCAGTGATAGAAAGGTAAAATACAAGAAATGTAACAACAAAACCCACATCCTATGGTGAGGGGAGAAGTAAGAATGGAAACCAATAGGTATCAACAAGAGCTAACACTACAGGAGAGAGGACCCTGCACATAGGAGCTGACACTACAGGAGAGAGAGGACCCTGCACATAAGAACTGACACTATACAGGAGAGAGGACCCCGCACATAAGAGCTGACACTATACAGAAGAGAGGACCCTGCACATAAGAGCTGACACTCTACAGGAGAGACGATCCTGCACATAAGAGCTGACACTATACAGGAGAGAGGACCCTGTACATAAGAGCTGACACTACAGGAGAGAGGACCCTGCACATAAGAGCTGACACTACAGGAGAGAGGACCCCGCACATAAGAGCTGACACTACAGGAGAGAGGACCCTGCACATAAGTGCTGACACTATAAAGGAGAGAGGACCCTGCACATAAGAGCTGACACTACAGGAGAGAGGACCCTGCACATAAGAGCTGACACTACAGGAGAGAGGACCCTGCACATAAGAGCTGACACTACAGGAGAGAGGACCCTGCACATAAGAGCTGACACTACAGGAGAGAGAGGACCCTGCACATAAGAACTGACACTATACAGGAGAGAGGACCCCGCACATAAGAGCTGACACTATACAGAAGAGAGGACCCTGCACATAAGAGCTGACACTCTACAGGAGAGACGATCCTGCACATAAGAGCTGACACTATACAGGAGAGAGGACCCTGTACATAAGAGCTGACACTACAGGAGAGAGGACCCTGCACATAAGAGCTGACACTATAAAGGAGAGAGGACCCTGCACATAAGAGCTGACACTACAGGAGAGAGGACCCCGCACATAAGAGCTGACACTCTACAGGAGAGAGAGGACCCTGCACATAAGAGCTGACACTACAGGAGAGAGAGGACCCTGCACATAAGAGCTGATACTATACAGGAGAGAGGACCCTGCACATAAGAGCTGACACTACAGGAGAGAGAGGACCCTGCACATAAGAGCTGACACTACTGGAGAGAGAGGACCCTGCACATAAGAGCTGACACTACAGGAGAGAGGACCCTGCACATAAGAGCTGACACTACAGGAGAGAGGACCCCGCACATAAGAGCTGACACTCTACAGGAGAGAGAGGACCCTGCACATAAGAGCTGACACTACAGGAGAGAGAGGACCCTGCACATAAGAGCTGATACTATACAGGAGAGAGGACCCTGCACATAAGAGCTGACACTACAGGAGAGAGAGGACCCTGCACATAAGAGCTGATACTATACAGGAGAGAGGACCCTGCACATAAGAGCTGACACTACAGGAGAGAGGACCCTGCACATAAGAGCTGACACTACAGGAGAGAGGACCCTGCACATAAGAGCTGACACTACAGGAGAAAGAACCCTGCACATAAGAGCTGACACTACAGGAGAGAGGACCCTGCACATAAGAGCTGACACTATACAGGAGAGAGGACCCTGCACATAAGAGCTGACACTACAGGAGAGAGGACCCCACACATAAGAGCTGTCACTATACAGGAGAGAGGACCTTGCACATAAGAGCTGACACTACAGGAGAGAGGACCCTGCACATAAGAGCTGTCACTATACAGGAGAGAGGACCCTGCACATAAGAGCTGACACTACAGGAGAGAGGACCCTGCACATAAGAGCTGAAACTATACAGGAGAGAGGACCCTGCACATAAGAGCTGACACTCTACAGGAGAGAGGACACTGCACATAAGAGCTAACACTACAGGAGAGAGGACTCTGCACATAAGAGCTGACACTACAGGAGAGAGGACCCTGCACATAAGAGCTCACACTACAGGAGAGAGGACCCTGCACATAAGAGCTGACACTATACAGGAGAGAGGACCCTGCACATAAGAGCTGACACTACAGGAGAGAGAGAACCCTGCACATAAGAGCTGACACTACAGGAGAGAGGACCCTGCACATAAGAACTGACACTCTACAGGAGAGAGAGGACCCTGCACATAAGAGCTGATACTATACAGGAGAGAGAGGACCCTGCACATAAGAGCTGATACTATACAGGAGAGAGGACCCTGCACATAAGAGCTGACACTACAGGAGAGAGAGGACCCTGCACATAAGAGCTGATACTATACAGGAGAGAGAGGACCCTGCACATAAGAGCTGATACTATACAGGAGAGAGGACCCTGCACATAAGAGCTGACACTACAGGAGAGAGGACCCTGTACATAAGAGCTGATACTATACAGGAGAGAGAGGACCCTGCACATAAGAGCTGATACTATACAGGAGAGAGAGGACCCTGCACATAAGAGCTGACACTACAGGAGAGAGGACCCTGCACATAAGAGCTGACACTATACAGGAGAGAGGACCCTGCACATAAGAGCTGACACTGTACAGGAGAGAGGACCCCGCACATAAGAGCTGACACTACAGGAGAGAGGACCCTGCACATAAGAGCTGACACTACAGGAGAGAGGACCCTGCACATAAGAGCTGACACTCTACAGGAGAGAGGACCCTGCACATAAGAGCTGACACTGCAGGAGAGAGGACCCTGTACATAAGAGCTGACACTATACAGGAGAGAGGACCCTGCACATAAGAGCTGACACTATACAGGAAAGAGGGCCCTGCACATAAGAGCTGACACTACAGGAGAGAGGACCCTGCACATAAGAGCTGACACTACAGGAGAGAGGACCCTGCACATAAGAGCTGACACTACAGGAGAGAGAGGACCCTGCACATAAGAGCTGACACTACAGGAGAGAGGACCCTGCACATAAGAGCTGACACTACAGGAGAGAGGACCCTGCACATAAGAGCTGACACTACAGGAGAGAGGATCCTGCACATAAGAGCTGACACTACAGGAGAGAGGACCCTGTACATATAAGAGCTGACACTACAGGAGAGCGGACCCTGCACATAAGAGCTGACACTACAGGAGAGAGGATCCTGCACATAAGAGCTGACACTACAGGAGAGAGGACCCTGCACATAAGAGCTGACACTACAGGAGAGAGGATCCTGCACATAAGAACTGACACTACATGAGAGAGGACCCCGCACATAAGAGCTGACACTACAGGAGAGAGGACCCTGCACATAAGAGCTGACACTATACAGGAGAGAAAGGACCCTGCACATAAGAGCTGACACTATACAGGAGAGAGAGGACCCTGCACATAAGAGCTGACACTACAGGAGAGAGGACCCTGCACATAAGAGCTGACACTATACAGGAGAGAAAGGACCCTGCACATAAGAGCTGACACTATACAGGAGAGAGAAGACCCTGCACATAAGAACTGACACTACAGAAGAAAGGACCCTGCACATAAGAGCTGTCACTATACAGGAGAGAGGACCCTGCACATAAGAGCTGACACTACAGGAGAGAGGATCCTGCACATAAGAGCTGACACTGCAGGAGAGAGGACCCTGCACATAAGGGCTGACACTACAGGAGAGAGGACCCTGCACATAAGATCTGACACTATACAGGAGAGAAGACCCTGCACATAAGAGCTGACACTATACAGGAGAGAAGACCCTGCACATAAGAGCTGACACTACAGAAGAAAGGACCCTGCACATAAGAGCTGTCACTATACAGGAGAGAGGACCCTGCACATAAGAACTGACACTACAGAAGAAAGGACCCTGCACATAAGAGCTGACACTACAGGAGAGAGGATCCTGCACATAAGAACTGACACTACAGAAGAAAGGACCCTGCACATAAGAGCTGTCACTATACAGGAGAGAGGACCCTGCACATAAGAGCTGACACTACAGGAGAGAAGACCCTGCACATAAGAACTGACACTACAGAAGAAAGGACCCTGCACATAAGAGCTGTCACTATACAGGAGAGAGGACCCCGCACATAAGAGCTGACATTATACAGGAGAGAGGACCCTGCACATAAGAGATGACACTACAGGAGAGAGGAACCTGCACATAAGAGGTGACACTACAGGAGAGAAGACCCTGCACATAAGAGCTGACACTACAGGAGAGAGGACCCTGCACATAAGAGCTGACACTACAGGAGAGAGGACCCTGCACATAAGAGCTGACACTAAAGGAGAGAGGACCTGCACATAAGAGCTGACACTACAGGAGAGAGGACCCTGCACATAAGAGCTGACACTATACAGGAGAGAGAGGACCCTGCACATAAGAGCTGACACTACAGGAGAGAGGACCCTGCACATAAGAGCTGACACTACAGGAGAGAGGACACTGCACATAAGAGCTGACACTATACAGGAGAGAGAGGACCCTGCACATAAGAGCTGACACTATACAGGAGAGAAGACCCTGCAAATAAGAGCTGACACTATACAGGAGAGAGGACCCCGCACTTAAGAGCTGACACTACAGGAGAGAGGACCCTGCCCATAAGAGCTGACACTACAGGAGAAAGGACCCTGCACATAAGAGATGACACTACAGGAGAGAGGAACCTGCACATAACAGCTGACACTACAGGAGAGAGGACCCTGCACATAAGGGCTGACACTACAGGAGAGAGGACCCTGCACATAAGAGCTGACACTACAGGAGAGAGGACCTTGCACATAAGAGCTGACACTACAGGAGAGAGGACCTTGCACATAAGAGCTGACACTACAGGAGAGAGGACCCTGCACATAAGAGCTGACACTACAGGAGAGAGGACACTGCACATAAGAGCTGACACTATACAGGAGAGAGGACCCTGCACATAAGAGCTGACACTATACAGGAGAGAGGACCCCGCACATAAGAGCAGACACTATACAGGAGAGAGGACCCTGCACATAAGAGCTGACACTACAGGAGAGAGGACCCTGCACATAAGAGCTGACACTATACAGAAGAGAGGACCCCGCACATAACAGCTGACACTATACAGGAGAGAAGACCCTGCACATAAGAGCTGACACTACAGGAGACAGGACCCTGCACATAAGAGCTGACACTATACAGGAGAGAGGACCCCGCACATAAGAGCTGACACTACAGGAGAGAGGACCCTGCACATAAGAGCTGACACTACAGGAGAGAGGACCCTGCACATAAGATCTGACACTACAGGAGAGAGGACCCTGCACATAAGTGCTGACACTACAGGAGAGACGACCCTGCACATAACAGCTGACACTACAGGAGAGAGGACCCTGCACATAAGAGCTGACACTATACAGGAGAGAGGACCCTGCACATAAGAGCTGACACTACAGGAGAGAGGACCCCGCACATAAGAGCTGACACTCTACAGGAGAGAGAGGACCCTGCACATAAGAGCTGACACTATACAGGAGAGAGGACCCTGCACATAAGAACTGACACTACAGGAGAGAGGACCCTGCACATAAGAGCTGACACTATACAGGAGAGAGGACCCTGCACATAAGAGCTGACACTACAGGAGAGAGGACCCCGCACATAAGAGCTGACACTCTACAGGAGAGAGAGGACCCTGCACATAAGAGCTGACACTATACAGGAGAGAGGACCCCACACATAAGAGCTGACACTACAGGAGAGAGAGGACCCTGCACATAAGAGCTGACACTATACAGGAGAGAGGACCCTGCACATAAGAGCTGACACTACAGGAGAGAGGACCCCGCACATAAGAGCTGACACTCTACAGGAGAGAGAGGACCCTGCACATAAGAGCTGACACTATACAGGAGAGAGGACCCCACACATAAGAGCTGACACTACAGGAGAGAGAGGACCCTGCACATAAGAGCTGACACTACAGGAGAGAGGACCCTGCACATAAGAGCTGACACTATACAAGAGAGAGGACCCTGCACATAAGAGCTGACACTACAGGAGAGAGGACCCCGCACATAAGAGCTGACACTCTACAGGAGAGAGAGGACCCTGCACATAAGAGCTGACACTACAGGAGAGAGGACCCCACACATAAGAGCTGACACTACAGGAGAGAGAGGACCCTGCACATAAGAGCTGACACTACAGGAGAGAGGACCCTGCACATAAGAGCTGACACTACAGGAGAGAGAGGACCCTGCACATAAGAGCTGACACTACAGGAGAGAGGACCCCACACATAAGAGCTGACACTACAGGAGAGAGAGGACCCCGCACATAAGAGCTGACACTACAGGAGAGAGGACCCTGCACATAAGAGCTGACACTATACAAGAGAGAGGACCCTGCACATAAGAGCTGATACTATACAGGAGAGAGGACCCTGCACATAAGAGCTGACACTACAGGAGAGAGGACCCCACACATAAGAGCTGTCACTATACAGGAGAGAGGACCCTGCACATAAGAGCTGACACTACAGGAGAGAGGACCCTGCACATAAGAGCTGACACTATACAGGAGAGAGGACCCTGCATATAAGAGCTGACACTACAGGAGAGAGGACCCTGCACATAAGAGCTGACACTACAGGAGAGAGGACCCTGCACATAAGAGCTGACACTACAGGAGAGAGGACCCTGCACATAAGAGCTGACACTACAGGAGAGAGAGGACCCTGCACATAAGAACTGACACTACAGAAGAGAGGACCCTGCACATAAGAGCTGACACTACAGGAGAGAGGACCCTGCACATAAGAGCTGACACTGTACAGGAGAGAGGACCCTGCACATAAGAGCTGACACTACAGGAGAGAGGACCCTGCACAAAAGAGCTGACATTACAGGAGAGAGAAGACCCTGCACATAAGAACTGACACTACAGAAGAGAGGACCCTGCACATAAGAGCTGACACTCTACAGGAGAGAGGACCCTGCACATAAGAGCTAACACTACAGGAGAGAGGACCCTGCACATAAGAGCTGACACTACAGGAGAGAGGACCCTGCACATAAGAGCTGACACTACAGGAGAGAGGACCCTGCACATAAGAGCTGACACTACAGGAGAGAGGACCCTGCACATAAGAGCTGACACTACAGGAGAGAGGACCCTGCACATAAGAGCTGACACTACAGGAGAGAGGACCCCGCACATAAGAGCTGACACTACAGGAGAGAGGACCCTGTACATAAGAGCTGACACTACAGGAGAGAGGACCCTGCACATAAGAGCTGACATTACAGGAGAGAGGACCCTGCACATAAGAGCTGACACTACAGGAGAAAGGACCCTGCACATAAGAGCTGACACTACAGGAGAGAGGACCCCGCACATAAGAGCTGACACTACAGGAGAGAGGACCCTGCACATAAGAGCTGACACTACAGGAGAGAGGACCCTGCACATAAGAGCTGACACTACAGGAGAGAGGACCCTGCACATAAGAGCTGACACTACAGGAGAGAGGATCCTGCACATAAGAGCTGACACTACAGGAGAGAGGACCCTGCACATAAGAGCTGACACTATACAGGAGAGAGCACCCTGCACATAAGAACTCACACTATACAGGAGAGAGGACCCTGCACATAAGAGCTGACACTATACAGGAGAGAGGACCCTGCACATAAGAGCTGACACTATACAGGAGAAAGGACCCTGCACATAAGAGCTGACACTACAGGAGAGAGGACCCTGCACATAAGAGCTGACACTATACAGGAGAGAGGACCCTGCACATAAGAGCTGACACTACAGGAGAGAGGACCCTGCACATAAGAGCTGACACTACAGGAGAGAGGATCCTGCACATAAGAGCTGACACTACAGGAGAGAGGACCCTGCACATAAGAGCTGACACTCTACAGGAGAGAGGACCCTGCACATAAGAGCTGACACTACAGGAGAGAGAGGACCCTGCACATAAGAGCTGACACTACAGGAGAGAGGACCCTGCACATAAGAGCTGACACTACAGGAGAGAGGGCCCTGCACATAAGAGCTGACACTACAGGAGAGAGGACCCTGCACATAAGAGCTGACACTACAGGAGAGAGGATCCTGCACATAAGAGCTGACACTACAGGAGAGAGGACCCTGCACATAAGAGCTGATGTCGCGGGCGGGGAGGAGGGTGTCAGCACACCGCGCTCACCCCTTCTGCTCGGGTCCGGCAGTTGCTCCTGGTGGCTCGAGCTGCGGGCCGGATCCCGGGGTGTCTCGAGCGACACTCCTCGCCCGTGAGTGAAAAGGGGGTGGGTGTTTGTTGGGATTATAGTTCGTGACGCCACCCACGGTTGTGGTGATGGCACCACCGCTGCTCAGTGTGGGGGTCCCGGGGATGGTGATAGGAGCAGCCAGGTGTTGTGTTGCCCCTCCGTGGGTAGGGGTTGGTGATCCCGGGGCCCGGTGAAGAGATGTGAAGTGTAGGGCCTGGAGGGCGCAGGGACGCGGGGGCAGCGCTATGCCTTGCGGCACTGTGGTACTCACTCAGCCTGAGACACGGACACAGTTTGTACGGTAAACCAACGGCTGGTAGGACGGTCCCACAGACGGTTGCACCTGCACTCCCGGTAGGTGACGGTGACGTCTCTCTTCCTTGCACCTGTTTGACTGATGGTAGCGGTGGATTCCCTCCGGTTACCCGCTCCCCGACTGCAATCTGGGCCGGAGGAGCTCTACACTTTGCCCGCAGGCGCTGGCCCTGGGGAAACTGGTGCCTTGGCGGTGGCGGTGTCTCCCCGGTAATGGTCGGGCTGTTGCCGTCAATCGGGACTTTGTTGCTGGGGGATCTTCGTCCCCTTCGCTGACGGATTCGGCAAATTGGGCGACTCCTAGCCTTGCCGGGGTCCGAGAGGCCCCTGCCCTGGTGCTGACTGTCCTTCGGAACACTGCTCCAGACCACCGGGCACACAGCCAACGGGGTCCTTGCAGGAACTTCCAAACGGTCCCCCTCCGGACAGTCACCGCCGTCGCTGACCTTGCTGTTCTAGCCCTACACACAGCTGGGCTCTCAGGCTTCTCCTTCTCTCTGCTCTGTCACCACTTCTTGCTTTCCTCCTGTTCCACTTTCCTTTCCTTCACTTTCACTTCTTGTTGTTTACTCTAGCCCCTGCCTGGGCTACTCTGCTTCTTTACTCAAGCCCTGCCTGGGCTAATCTGCTCCTCACTCCTTCATGTCCCTGAGCTTTCTCTGCTCTTCACTCAAGCTCCTCCTGAGCTAATCTGCCTGGTAACTTCCTGCCTCCAGAGTTGTGAGCTCCTTGGTGGGAGGAGCCAACCGCCTGGCCCACCCCCTGGTGTGCATCACAGACTCCTGGAGGGAGGCAACAAGGATTTCTGGTTAGCAGGTGTGCCTACCTGGAGTGTGGGGTGTAGTGGTGTTGTTATCTGTGTCCCCTGGCTTGCCCAGGGCGACACACTGACACTACAGGAGAGAGGACCCCGCACATAAGAGCTGACACTACAGGAGAGAGGACACTGCACATAAGAGCTGACACTATACAGGAGAGAGAGGACCCTGCACATAAGAGCTGACACTACAGGAGAGAGGATCCTGCACATAAGAGCTGACACTACAGGAGAGAGGACCCCGCACATAAGAGCTGACACTACAGGAGAGAGGACACTGCACATAAGAGCTGACACTATACAGGAGAGAGAGGACCCTGCACATAAGAGCTGACACTACAGGAGAGAGGACCCTGCACATAAGAGCTGACACTACAGGAGAGAGGATCCTGCACATAAGAGCTGACACTACAGGAGAGAGAACCCTGCACATAAGAGCTGACACTACAGGAGAGAGGACCCTGCACATAAGAGCTGACACTATACAGGAGAAAGGACCCTGCACATAAGAGCTGACACTACAGGAGAGAGAGGACCCTGCACATAAGAGCTGACACTATACAGGAGAGAGGATCTTGCACATAAGAGCTGACACTACAGGAGAGAAAACCCTGCAGATAAGAGATGACACTACAGGAGAGAGGACCCTGCACATAAGAGCTGACACTACAGGAGAGAGGATCCTGCACATAAGAGCTGACACTACAGGAGAGAGAACCCTGCACATAAGAGCTGACACTACAGGAGAGAGGACCCTGCACATAAGAGCTGACACTACAGGAGAGAGGACCCTGCACATAAGAGCTCTCCTGTTGGTCTTTAGGATTGTCTGGCTCCGTCGTCTCCTCAGGACGATGTGTCGGAGTAATGCACTTACAGCAAAACGCGTGCATAACTTTAGCCTAAGTCACGTAATCGGAGCCAGTACCGGGAGAGAGGTCACGTCTCCTGTGAACGCGTTTCGCGGCAGCCATCCTGCGATGTTTTTCATCCATGAACAGAACCTCATTGTGTCGCGAGCTCCTCGCAGGAGACAAACAGACACTTTCCCTAACGGAAAACAGCACAGGAGTGAAAAATGTGTTCTCTCCTTCCCAATGTGTGATCTCCTGGAGCTGCTCTGGGCAGACGTGGTGGGACGGGACTTCTTCTCTCCAGTTTAGTGGTGGTTACAGCTTCTGTTTCTTGTCGACACTAGACAAGTCCATTTTGGTCATTGAGTTTCATCCTGGTGGTAATGGCGACATCCTTTTTTGAAAATATCTTGTCCATAGACTGGAGATTTTAGTTGGCAGGTTCCATCAGTTTTGGTTGGATTTAGTAAACCCTTAGAGATATCTATGGGATGGGTCCAACTGGTGCAGTGAGAGCCAGATCAATCATGACCATTGACTATGGAGATCCACCACTGGGGTTTGGACACTCAATGATTTCTGTTGGGGGCCATATGCATTAACCAAACTTGTCCACATGGACAAAGGACAAGATGTCTATAAGGATTGGGCAAAGTGGATTTCAAACCAAATAGTGTATATATCCTGCTGTCATTGACCCTATGGCCAACCATTGAGGTGTGCATGGGGGTTCCATAGAAAGTTTGAGGCTTGTGACCACCATAGGTCTTTAAAATTAAAGGGGTTTTACTATCAGGATTCTGCTACTACTTTATTATCAGTGCTATATACAGCCTTTGGGCCCTCCACCAACCATAAAAGTATAGGGACCACAGCTGTGGTGTACTGTAACACTACATCCCCATAAGGAGGGGGTTTTAGAGATCGCACCACGTGTCTATAGACCATGCATGGCATTGCAGCTCAGTTTCATAGCTTTTAAGGTTGAAGGTAGTTTAAGTCCATCAAGTTCAACCCACAGCCTAATATGTTGATCCAGAGGAAGGCAAAAATCCGATGCGGCAGACAGTAAGCAGGGAAAAAAAATTATTATCCTACTCTACGTACGGCAATCAGACGAGTTCCCTAGATCATCACCGGTAATATTTCTTTCAGCTTTCAGCCTAATTCTCTGAAATCATTTCTAAGGACCTTCAACCTACCTCTAACTTTGTCATTTGTGTCAATGTGCACCATGAGCGCAGGAATCTGACAACCTGATCAGCGCTGTGCCGAATTCGAGCACTAGGAAGACAAAAAACTGTCCGACAATCCCTGACTTTGTGACAGATTGCCCTATCTGTTCCCTTAATAATAGAGACCCCCCACTACCAACACCTGTCTGGCCTGCAATCCTGTTTCCTCACTCATTAAGGGTTTTTTATTTAAATTCTTCAAATCAAAAAAATTCTCAAATTTCAGAAAACAATTTCAAAACATTTTCATGAATTATTATAAAGTTTTGGCTCCTGCACATTACACTCCTCCTCCACATCTACCCGGGCAAGCCACTGCTCAGTGAGCAGCAAACTGCTTTCCATATTGTCTATGGATCTCAGTGTTGCCAGTTGCTCATTCAGGCCTTGTGCACACGCTACGTTTTTTTCACGTTTTTCGGGTGCACTTTTGGTCCCAATACTGCATTCATTTCCTTCCCCAGCAAAGTCTATGAGATTTCATTTTTGCTGTGCTTGGAGCTGGTGGGGGATTGATTCCTGGTATCTGGCCAAATGCCGGTCCCCATATAAAGTCTATGGGGAGCAGAATCTGTCACAAAGGGGTAGGAACAAGCACTTCATACTTACCGAGTCACTGATGCAGCTGTCAAATTGCTCCCGCAGCCTCTCATTCTTCTTCTTCTCCCGCCCACCGGCATCTGTGATTGGGTGCAGTCAGACGAGCTACCACGCTGATTGGCAGTGTGTTTGAGGCTTCCAATCACAGATGCCAGTGGGCGGGTGTATATTGTACAGTAAAATAAATAAATTAAAAAATTGGCATTGGAGTCCCCCATATTATACTAGCACAAATAAAGCCCAGCAGCTAGGAGCTGGTATTCTCAGGCTGGGGATACCCATGGTTATTGGGTGCCCCTAGCCTAAAAAGATCAGCCAGCAGCCTCCCTGAATTGCTGCATCCATTAGATGTGACAGTCCCGACACTTTACCCAGCTCTTCCCGATTGCCCTGTTGTGGAGGCAATCGGGGTAATGAGGAAGTTAATAGCAGCCTACAGCTGCCACTAAGCCCTAAATTAGTGATGGCAGCGTCTATGAGACACCCCCTCATCACTAATCTGTAAGTGAAAATAAACACAAACACCAAAAATATCCTTTATTTGAAATAAAAGACAAAAAGTACCCTCTTTCACCACTTTATTAACACCCAAAACACCCCCGCAGGTCCGACGTAATCCACGGCGCTTCCAGCACTGCTACATCTGAAACTCACAGTGAGCGCCATAAAACATGACCGCCCACTGTGAGTTCCACGCAGCGACTGAAGTGAGTTGCGCTATTAGCGGTGACGTCACTCAGGTTAGCCACGGCCACAGCTGGAGTCCTTCACCTGTGACAGCAAATCACCCGAGTGACTGAAGTGAGCTGTGTGATCAGTGGTGACATCACTCAGGTTAGCTGGAGTCCTCCACCTGTGACCGCAAATCACCCGAGTGAAGTCACCACTGATCAAGTGACTCACTTCAGTCGCTGCGTGGAGCTCACAGCGGGCAGTCATGTTCTATGGCGCTCGCTGTGAACTTCAGATTTTTGGCACGGGTGCATTTTTGGGGGGCCAAAAAGGGGAACTTTGTGGTCACCACAAAGATGCAACGTGCGCACGTAGCCTTAGGTGCAGCACCTGGGCTTCAAAATTCACAGTGTGCATGCATCTCGCACAGCAGTATGCACCCTCAAACGTCAGTACATGCGACAAGATGTACACTGGATGGCATTGTCAACAATGGAGCACATTGTCCTAATGGGGACTGCACAAGACAGAAATATATAACAGATAAACAAATAAATACAAACAATTCAGTACAAGTTGCTCCTTTCTAAACTCCCTGAATCACAAATCACATTCACAATGGAAGATCATTTATAACTCACTGCAATGCTTGGAAAGGAGTGAAGCCCCCAAGCAGCTGCTACTTATCAACCCTTAATTATGTACTCAAACCCATAATTAATAAAGCTTGGTTCCATTGAAGTGAGTTAGTCTGGGCTGCAATACCCCGCCCTACCTGCGAACAGCTGTGGCGCTGTTTTTTGAAGAAATGTTTGTTTTCTAATCCTGCACAACCCCTTTAAAGTGAATCTTTACCTTTAAACACTTTGTCATATCTTCATCGAAACATTCAGAGCTTATTAATTTCTCAATATAAATTTTTAATGGTTGTAGATATTTTTGACTTTATATATATATATATCTCCAAACCCCCTGAACAGGACATTACTGGATACGTTTCTAACTTCTAACATAAGATGATAATTTTTTACATAATTTGTCTATACACAGCTCTGGCAAAAATTAAGAGACCACCTCCAAATTGTCAGTTTTTCTGATTTTTCTCTTTATATTTATGAGTAAACTGTAAATTGCTCTTTTATTCTATAATCTACTGACGACGTCTCCGAATTTCCAGCAATAAATTTTGTATTTATTTTCTGAAAATGAGAAATGGTCAAAATAACAGAACAATGCACAAATAATGCAAAGAAAACAAGTCCATAATCATTTAGAGACAACAATACTAATAATGTTTTACCTCCGGAAGAGTCAGAAGTCAATATTTTGTGGGATAACCATGATGTTTAATCCCAGCTTTCATGCGTCTTGGCCGCTTTCTACCAGTCTGTCACACTGCTTTTGGGTGACCTTATGCCACTCCTGGTACAAAAATGTAAGCAGTTCTACTTTGATGGCTTGTGACTATCCATCTTCCTCTTGATTACATTCCAGAGGTTTTCAATGGGGTTCAGGTCTGGAGATTGGGCTGGCCATGACAGGGTTTTGATGTGGTGGTCCTTCATCCACACATTGATTGCCCAGCTGTGTGTCATGAAGCAAGAGGAAGGGAATTGTCATGCATTATATATTGAGCTGAGTGCCAATGCCTGCTTCTTTTCCTCTCTAGTATCAGCTGTGTGTCATGGCGCATTGTCCTACTGGAAAAAAACAGTCCTCAGAATTGGGGAACATTGCCTGAATAGAAGGAAGCAACTGTTTTTCCAGGATAACCTTGTATGCGGCTTGATTCATAGTTTAATCTGCCCAATTCCAGCCTTGCTGAAGCATCCCCAGATCATCACCGATTCTTCACCAAATTTCACAGTGGGTGCAAGACACTGTGGCTTGTACACCTCTCCAGGTCTCCTCCTAACCATTAGACAACCAGGTGTTGGGCAAAGCTGAAAATTAAACTCATCAGAAAAGATTACCTTACTCTAGAAATTGGGCAGGAATTGGGCAGATTTGTGAAGGACGTATGAATCAAGCTGCATACAAGGTTATCCTGGAAAAACAGTTGCTTCCTTCTGCTCAGGCAATGTTCCCCAACTCTGAGGACTGGTTTTTCCAGCAGGACAATGCCACATAGCTAGGTCAATCAATGTGTGGATGAAGGACCACCACATCAAAACTCTGTCATGGCCAGCCCAATCTCCAGACCTGAACCCCATTGAAAACCTCTGGAATGTAATCAAAAGGAAGATGGATAGCCACAAGCCATCAAACAAAGAAGAACTGCTTACATTTTTGCACCAGGAGTGGCATAAAGTCACCTAAAAGCAGTGTGAAGACTGGTGGAAAGCAGTCAAGACGCAATTTACATTTTACTCCAAAATATAAAGAGAAAAATCAGAAAAACTGACAATTTTGCAGCGGCCTCTTAATTTGTGCCAGAGCTGTATTATCACACTCATATAATTAACCCCCGATGGGTATATTATGTTTGTTTGAATCATCATCTTTGACTCTGCAGTTTCCTCCCATACAATTAGGTCTTCGCCTTTTTGTTATTTACATTCTGTACATTTCTCTATATCTGTAAATATTCTGTATCTCTCTCTTTTCCCACATACTTATTCATGCTATTTTTATTCATAGCGAAAAAGCCTCGGAAGAATTGAAACGTTATTTAATCTTGATCACCTGCATACAGGAACGCGCTTGATCATCTATTGTGGAACTAAAAATTTGTATTTGCATCTATCCAAGAATTTGCAGAAAATACTATTTACATTTCTGCCTTCCAGTAGCCACCACTAGGGGGAGCTCAGCAGCTTACTATATGCAGAGTTCACTGTATGTACATAGTGCAGTAAGCGCCATTTGTTGAGGAACTTTACATGAAATATCAAAAGTAAATGTATTTAACCCTAATTTCCTACTCCTCCCACGGCTCCTTGTGTCTCTCCCGAACTTGCTGCCCCCAGAATCCTGTCTCTCTCCCCGACCCTATGTCCCCCAAACACCACCAACTTCCTATCTCTCAGCCACCTCCTATCTTCCTCCTTTGTCTTTATTTTTCCTGGTGTAACACCTGCCTGGATCAACAGACTCAGGTGGGATGTAATGGACAGACTAGAGGGAAGCCACTCACCAAGCAGGACCCCCAGAACCCTGAAACCCTTTAACCCCTATACAGGGATTTGGAATTACACAAGGCCCTGGAGATCACTACCTGTGGAAGGCTGCAGTCTGATGAGAGTAGTTGTCAGGCAGGGTCAAACCAGGAATAGCAGAAGAGGGACAGAATCGGCAGACAAGGACGTAATCAGAAAATGTAGCAGAGGTCAAATCCGGATCGGGCAGCGAGGTACAAAAACAGCAGGCAGGAGGGTAGTCAGGAAACACGCAGAAGTCAGCACACAGGAATCACAGAATAGGGCGGACCAGGAACCAGGAAAATCAGAACTATCTCTGGCAGAAGTCAGCAGACAGGAGGGGAACTAAGATGGGTATGGTGTCTTCCCATTGGCTGTAGCTGAACGCTGGCAACGTCAGCTGGAAGACACGCCACCCACAGTCAACCAGTGGTACTGCAGATCCCAAGCTAACCCAGCCCAGTGGATGATCGGAGCCTGCGCCCACCGGTGCCGCTGGCATCGACTCCTCTCCCATCACCAGCACCATCCACGGCAGGAACACGGCGTCGCCTGGCGATCGGAGCACAAGTCGCTGGAGCAGACTCCGGTGGCGACGTAACACCTGGCCAATGTCGGCTCCTTGTCTCCCTCCCCTGAATCGCTGCCTTCTGGCCACCACCAGTTGCCTCCCTCCCTACACTGACTCCCTTTCTCACAGTCACCAATGGTCTCCTGTCTCATTCTTCTGACGCTGTCTCTCTTCTGATCCCCTGTCTCCCGGCCTTCCTTGGCTCCCTGTTTCCATCCCCTGACTCCCTGTGTCTCTCCTCTGACTCCACTTCTCCCTCTCCCAGCTCCCTGTCTCCTGGCCCCCATATAGTTTTATGTCTCCTTCCCCCAACTCTCCTCCCAAATGCCACCAACTCACTGGCTCCCTCTCCAAACTTACTATCTCCTGGCCGCCCTCTGTTCCCTGTCTCCTTCCCCTGACGTTCTGCTTACCACTCTTGACTCCAATTTTCCTCCTTCCCCAGCTTACTCTCTCTCGGTTCCCCAAAGCTCTCTTTTTCTCTCTCCCCGGTTCACTGTCTCATGGTTGCCCACAGCTCTCTTTTTCGCTCACCTAGATCATTATTTACCGGTTCCCCATGGTACTCTTTTTCCATTCCTCAGCTCACTGTCTTGTTCCTACAGCTCTTTTTCCCTTCCCCAGATCACTGTCTCCCGATTCCCCATAGCTCTCTATTTCCCTTTCTGGATCACTGTCTCATGGTTCCCCACAGTTCTCTTTATCCTATCCCCGGATCACTGTCTCCTGGTTCCCCACAACTCTTTTTTCCTTTCTTCAGCTCACTGTCTCCCGGTTTCCCACAACTCTTTTTTCCTTTCTTCAGCTCACTGTCTCCCGGTTTCCCACAACTCTTTTTTCCTTTCTTCAGCTCACTGTCTCCCGGTTTCCCACAACTCTTTTTTCCTTTCTTCAGCTCACTGTCTCCCGGTTTCCCACAACTCTTTTTTCCTTTCTTCAGCTCACTGTCTCCCGGTTTCCCACAACTCTTTTTTCCTTTCTTCAGCTCACTGTCTCCCATTTTCCCACAACTCTTTTTTCCTTTCTTCAGCTCACTGTCTCCCGGTTTCCCACAACTCTTTTTTCCTTTCTTCAGCTCACTGTCTCCCGGTTTCCCACAACTCTTTTTTTCCTTTCTTCAGCTCACTGTCTCCCGGTTTCCCACAACTCTTTTTTCCTTTCTTCAGCTCACTGTCTCCCGGTTTCCCACAACTCTTTTTTCCTTTCTTCAGCTCACTGTCTCCCGGTTTCCCACAACTCTTTTTTTCCTTTCTTCAGCTCACTGTCTCCCGGTTTCCCACAACTCTTTTTTCCTTTCTTCAGCTCACTGTCTCCCGGTTTCCCACAACTCTTTTTTCCTTTCTTCAGCTCACTGTCTCCCGGTTTCCCACAACTCTTTTTTCCTTTCTTCAGCTCACTGTCTCCTGGTTTCCCACAACTCTTTTTTCCTTTCTTCAGCTCACTGTCTCCCGGTTTCCCACAACTCTTTTTTCCTTTCTTCAGCTCACTGTCTCCCGGTTTCCCACAACTCTTTTTTTCCTTTCTTCAGCTCACTGTCTCCCGGTTTCCCACAACTCTTTTTTCCTTTCTTCAGCTCACTGTCTCCCATTTTCCCACAACTTTTTTTTTCCTTTCTTCAGCTCACTGTCTCCCGGATTCCCACAACTCTTTTTTCCTGTCTTCAGCTCACTGTCTCCCGGTTTCCCACAACTCTTTTTTCCTTTCTTCAGCTCACTGTCTCCCGGTTTCCCACAACTCTTTTTTCCTTTCTTCAGCTCACTGTCTCCCGGTTTCCCACAACTCTTTTTTCCTTTCTTCAGCTCACTGTCTCCCGGTTCCCCACAACTCTTTTTTTCCTTTCTTCAGCTCACTGTCTCCCGGTTTCCCACAACTCTTTTTTCCTTTCTTCAGCTCACTGTCTCCCGGTTTCCCACAACTCTTTTTTCCTTTTTTCAGCTCACTGTCTCCCGGTTTCCCACAACTCTTTTTTCAGCTCACTGTCTCCCGGTTTCCCACAACTCTTTTTTCCTTTCTTCAGCTCACTGTCTCCTGGTTTCCCACAACTCTTTTTTTCCTTTCTTCAGCTCACTGTCTCCCGGTTTCCCACAACTCTTTTTTCCTTTCTTCAGCTCACTGTCTCCCGGTTTCCCACAACTCTTTTTTCCTTTCTTCAGCTCACTGTCTCCCGGTTTCCCACAACTCTTTTTTTCCTTTCCCCGGCTCACTGTGTCCCAGTTTCCCACAGCTCTCTTTTTCCTTTCCCCGGTTCAGTGTCTCCCAGTTTCCCACAACTTTTTTTTCCTTTCTTCAGCTCACTGTCTCCCGGTTTCCCACAACTCTTTTTTCCTTTCTTCAGCTCACTGTCTCCCGGTTTCCCACAACTCTTTTTTCCTTTCTTCAGCTCACTGTCTCCCGGTTTCCCACAACTCTTTTTTCCTTTCTTCAGCTCACTGTCTCCCGGTTTCCCACAACTCTTTTTTTCCTTTCTTCAGCTCACTGTCTCCCGGTTTCCCACAACTCTTTTTTTCCTTTCCCCGGCTCACTGTGTCCCAGTTTCCCACAGCTCTCTTTTTCCTTTCCCCGGTTCAGTGTCTCCCAGTTTCCCACAACTTTTTTTTCCTTTCTTCAGCTCACTGTCTCCCAGTTTCCCACAACTCTTTTTTCCTTTCTTCAGCTCACTGTCTCCCGGTTTCCCACAACTCTTTTTTCCTTTCTTCAGCTCACTGTCTCCCGGTTTCCCACAACTCTTTTTTCCTTTCTTCAGCTCACTGTCTCCCGGTTTCCCACAACTCTTTTTTTCCTTTCTTCAGCTCACTGTCTCCCGGTTTCCCACAACTCTTTTTTCCTTTCTTCAGCTCACTGTCTCCCGGTTTCCCACAACTCTTTTTTTCCTTTCTTCAGCTCACTGTCTCCCGGTTTCCCACAACTCTTTTTTCCTGTCTTCAGCTCACTGTCTCCCGGTTTCCCACAACTCTTTTTTCCTTTCTTCAGCTCACTGTCTCCCGGTTTCCCACAACTCTTTTTTCCTTTCTTCAGCTCACTGTCTCCCGGTTTCCCACAACTTTTTTCCTTTCTTCAGCTCACTGTCTCCCGGTTTCCCACAACTCTTTTTTTCCTTTCTTCAGCTCACTGTCTCCCGGTTTCCCACAACTCTTTTTCAGCTCACTGTCTCCCGGTTTCCCACAACTCTTTTTTCCTTTCTTCAGCTCACTGTCTCCCGGTTTCCCACAACTCTTTTTTCCTTTCTTCAGCTCACTGTCTCCCGGTTTCCCACAACTCTTTTTTCCTTTCTTCAGCTCACTGTCTCCCGGTTTCCCACAACTCTTTTTTTCCTTTCTTCAGCTCACTGTCTCCCGGTTTCCCACAACTCTTTTTTCCTTTCTTCAGCTCACTGTCTCCCATTTTCCCACAACTCTTTTTTTCCTTTCTTCAGCTCACTGTCTCCCGGATTCCCACAACTCTTTTTTCCTGTCTTCAGCTCACTGTCTCCCGGTTTCCCACAACTCTTTTTTCCTTTCTTCAGCTCACTTTCTCCCGGTTTCCCACAACTCTTTTTTCCTTTCTTCAGCTCACTGTCTCCCGGTTTCCCACAACTCTTTTTTCCTTTCTTCAGCTCACTGTCTCCCGGTTCCCCACAACTCTTTTTTTCCTTTCTTCAGCTCACTGTCTCCCGGTTTCCCACAACTCTTTTTTCCTTTCTTCAGCTCACTGTCTCCCGGTTTCCCACAACTCTTTTTTCCTTTTTTCAGCTCACTGTCTCCCGGTTTCCCACAACTCTTTTTTCAGCTCACTGTCTCCCGGTTTCCCACAACTCTTTTTTCCTTTCTTCAGCTCACTGTCTCCTGGTTTCCCACAACTCTTTTTTCCTTTCTTCAGCTCACTGTCTCCCGGTTTCCCACAACTCTTTTTTCCTTTCTTCAGCTCACTGTCTCCCGGTTTCCCACAACTCTTTTTTCCTTTCTTCAGCTCACTGTCTCCCGGTTTCCCACAACTCTTTTTTTCCTTTCCCCGGCTCACTGTGTCCCAGTTTCCCACAGCTCTCTTTTTCCTTTCCCCGGTTCAGTGTCTCCCAGTTTCCCACAACTTTTTTTTCCTTTCTTCAGCTCACTGTCTCCCATTTTCCCACAACTCTTTTTTTCCTTTCTTCAGCTCACTGTCTCCCGGATTCCCACAACTCTTTTTTCCTTTCTTCAGCTCACTGTCTCCCAGTTTCCCACAACTCTTTTTTCCTTTCTTCAGCTCACTGTCTCCCGGTTTCCCACAACTCTTTTTTTCCTTTCTTCATCTCACTGTCTCCCGGTTTCCCACAACTCTTTTTTCCTTTCTTCAGCTCACTGTCTCCCGGTTTCCCACAACTCTTTTTTCCTTTCTTCAGCTCACTGTCTCCCGGTTTCCCACAACTCTTTTTTCCTTTCTTCAGCTCACTGTCTCCCGGTTTCCCACAACTCTTTTTTCCTTTCTTCAGCTCACTGTCTCCCGGTTTCCCACAACTCTTTTTTTCCTTTCTTCAGCTCACTGTCTCCCGGTTTCCCACAACTCTTTTTTCCTGTCTTCAGCTCACTGTCTCCCGGTTTCCCACAACTCTTTTTTCCTTTCTTCAGCTCACTGTCTCCCGGTTTCCCACAACTCTTTTTTCCTTTCTTCAGCTCACTGTCTCCCGGTTTCCCACAACTTTTTTTTCCTGTCTTCAGCTCACTGTCTCCCGGTTTCCCACAACTCTTTTTTCCTTTCTTCAGCTCACTGTCTCCCGGTTTCCCACAACTCTTTTTTCCTTTCTTCAGCTCACTGTCTCCCGGTTTCCCACAACTCTTTTTTCCTTTCTTCAGCTCACTGTCTCCCGGTTTCCCACAACTCTTTCTTTCCTTTCTTCAGCTCACTGTCTCCCGGGTTCCCACAACTCTTTTTTCCTTTCTTCAGCTCACTGTCTCCCGGTTTCCCACAACTCTTTTTTCCTTTCTTCAGCTCACTGTCTCCCGGTTTCCCACAACTCTTTTTTCCTTTCTTCAGCTCACTGTCTCCCGGTTTCCCACAACTCTTTTTTCCTTTCTTCAGCTCACTGTCTCCCGGTTTCCCACAACTCTTTTTTCCTTTCTTCAGCTCACTGTCTCCCGGTTTCCCACAACTCTTTTTTTCCTTTCTTCAGCTCACTGTCTCCCGGTTTCCCACAACTCTTTTTTTCCTTTCTTCAGCTCACTGTCTCCCGGTTTCCCACAACTCTTTTTTCCTTTCTTCAGCTCACTGTCTCCCGGTTTCCCACAACTCTTTTTTCCTTTCTTCAGCTCACTGTCTCCCGGTTTCCCACAACTCTTTTTTCCTTTCTTCAGCTCACTGTCTCCCGGTTTCCCACAACTCTTTTTTCCTTTCTTCAGCTCACTGTCTTCCGGTTTCCCACAACTCTTTTTTTCCTTTCTTCAGCTTACTGTCTCCCGGTTTCCCACAACTCTTTTTTCCTTTCTTCAGCTCACTGTCTCCCGGTTTCCCACAACTCTTTTTTCCTTTTTTCAGCTCACTGTCTCCCGGTTTCCCACAACTCTTTTTTTCCTTTCTTCAGCTCACTGTCTCCCGGTTTCCCACAACTCTTTTTTCCTTTCTTCAGCTCACTATCTCCCGGTTTCCCACAGCAATTTTTTTCCTTTCTTCAGCTCGCTGTCTCCCGGTTTCCCACAGCAATTTTTTTCCTTTCTTCAGCTCACTGTCTCTCGGTTCCCAACAGCTCTTTTTTTTCCCTTCCCCGGATCATTGTCTCATGGTTTCCCCCAGTTCTCTTTTTCCTTTCCTCAGCTCAATGTCTTCCGGTTCCCCACAGCTCTTTTTTTCCTTTCCTCAGCTCACTGTCTCCTGGTTCCCCACAGCTCTTTTTTTCCTTTCCTCAGCTCACTGTCTCCCAGTTCCCCACAGCTCTTTTTTCATTTCCCAAATCACTATCTCACGATTTCCCCCAGCTCTCTTTTAAACTTTCCCGGATCACTGTCTCCCAGTTCCCCATAGTTCTCTTTTTTCCTTTCCCCTGCTCACTATCTCCCGGTTCCCTACAGCTCTCTTTTTCCTTTCCCCAGCTCACTTGGTCTTCCGGTTCCCCATAACTCTTTTTTACCTTATCCCGGCTCACTGTCTCTCGGTTCCCAACAGCTCTCCTTTTCCCGGATCACTGTCTCTCGGTTCCCCCCAGTTCTCTTTTTTCCTTTTCCCCTGACTCACTGTCTTCCGGTTCCCCACTACTCTTTTTTTTCCTTTCCCCGGATCACTGTCTTCCGGTTCCCCACAACTCTCTATTTCTCTTCCCCGGATCACTGTCTCTCGGTTCCCCCCAGTTCTCTTTTTTCCTTTTCCATTGACTCACTGTCTTCCGGTTCCCCACTACTCTTTTTTTTCCTTTCCCCGGATCACTGTCTTTCGATTCCCCACAACTCTCTATTTCTCTTCCCCGGATCACTGTCTCTCGGTTCCCCACAGTTCTCTTTTCTCTTCCCCGGCTTGCTGTCTCCTTTTTCCCTACAGCTCTTTTCTTCTCTTCCCCGACTCATTGTCTGGCGGTTCCCCACAGTTCTCTTTTCCCTTCCCCGGATCACTGTCTCCCGGTTCCCCACAGTTCTCTTTTCCCTTCCCCAGATCACTGTCTCTCGGTTCCCCACAGTTCTCTTTTCCCTTCCCCAGATCACTGTCTCCCGGTTCCCCACAACTCTCTATTTCTCTTCCCCGGATCACTGTCTCCCGGTTCCCCACAGTTCTCTTTTCTCTTCCCCGGATCACTGTCTCCCGGTTCCCCACAGCTTTTTTCCTACCCTGGGCTCACTGTCTGGTGGTTCCCCACTGTCTCCTTGTTACCCCCGGATCACTGTCTCCCGGTTCCCCACAGTTCTCTTTTCCCTTCCCCGGATCACTGTCTCCCGGTTCCCCACAGTTCTCTTTTCCCTTCCCCAGATCACTGTCTCCCGGTTCCCCACAGTTCTCTTTTCTCTTCCCCAGATCACTGTCTCCCGGTTCCCCACAGTTCTCTTTTCTCTTCCCCAGATCACTGTCTCCCGGTTCCCCACAACTCTCTATTTCTCTTCCCTGGATCACTGTCTCCCTGTTCCCCACAGTTCTCTTTTCCCTTCCCCGGATCACTGTCTCCCGGTTCCCCACAGTTCTCTTTTCCCTTCCCCGGATCACTGTCTTCCGGTTCCCCACAGTTCTCTTTTCTCTTCCCCGGATCACTGTCTCCCGGTTCCCCACAACTCTCTATTTCTCTTCCCCGGATCACTGTCTCCCGGTTCCCCACAGTTCTCTTTTCCCTTCCCCGGATCACTGTCTCCCGGTTCCCCACAGTTCTCTTTTCTCTTCCCCGAAACACTGTCTCCCGGTTCCCCACAACTCTCTATTTCTCTTCCCTGGATCACTGTCTCCCGGTTCCCCACAGTTCTCTTTTCTCTTCCCCGGATCACTGTCTCCCGGTTCCCCACAGCTTTTTTCCTACCCTGGGCTCACTGTCTGGTGGTTCCCCACTGTCTCCTTGTTACCCCCGGATCACGGTCTCTCTGTCCCTCTTCTAGGACCCCCTGTCTCCCGACTAGACTCCTCCAAGAACTGCTCAAAATGTAGAATGGTATCTAATGCCCGGGATATGGGGACCCCCCTTCCCGTCATCACACAACCGACCACCCAACATGTTTCTCATTAATCTATATAACATTTTAATGAGAGAACCCACATGTAAACTCTTCTACATTATGGAAAATGTCATCTTTATACATTGTAATTAAGTTATAGGAAAAAAAGAAACTTCTCTGCCAACAGCATGAAGTAGAGGAGAATGTGGAGCCCCCTAGTGGTGACGGCTCGCACCTCCTCACCCTGGGCCTGGAAGATCTCGGCGTGGCTTCCCAACCTCCTTTAGTTTCCTGGACCTGAGAATTGGTGAATTGGGGAGGGACTGACCTCCGGCATCTCGCTTCTTAGTTTATGCTTCTCTTTAGGACCCCCCAATACTAAGAATTAAGGGTCTGAGCTCTATGGATATAGTATACAGAAAGCTCCTACTAGTGGAGAACTTCACAAACACAAAACATGATCCTATAACTCCCCCCCCCCTCCACAATTCCCCCACATTAAAAGTGGGAGGATTTTAAATGTATATTTTTTTTATTAATATTGTTTGCAAACTTGTTTGTTTTTTTTTCTCACTTGTTATTTTATATGTACTTAAGCAATAAAGAAAATAAAATTGTTCTCAAAAGTATGTACACCCCTCCAACAATCTGAAAAATCAACATTGAAAATAACTGTAAATAAGTCTAAATTATGGATGATTTGGGGCTACCTTGACCCCCTCCAGGGCAGCAATAGGGTCCGATTCCCACGTCTGGTATATACAGTATATATATATACACCATCCTCCTGGCATAATTAGTAATTACCAACATTAATGCCAGTGTTGGGTGAGTGCGCTCCTCACTGCTCGTCACTCAATAGCATTAGAGTGCTCACCTGAGCACCACGTGGTATTCGAGTGCTCGGTTACTGATTGGCTGAAGACGGGGAATTCTCATCTGAGTGCGCGGACTCCTAGAGATGGACAACTCCCGGGTAAGTTTTCTCTCTATCTCTTATATCTGACTATCTCTGCTCTGCTACATCTGATCTTCTCCCTCAGACGTAGAAGAGCTGAGAAGGGTCAGAGGTGCTACTGTCGCGGGCGGAGGATACGTGCTCGCCACGCTCGGGTCCGGGGCTTCTGCTGCTGCTCGGTGGCTCGAGCGGTGGGCCGGACCCGGGGACTCGAGCAGCGCTCCTCGTCCACGAGTGAAAAGGGGGTGGTTTGTTTAGGGAGATAGTTCGTGACGCCACCTACGGGTCGTGGTGAAGATGGGCACCACCGCTGCTGGTGACAGGGATCCCGGGAGCGATGGTAGGGAGCAGCTAGGATGTTGTCCCCTCCGTGGGTAGGGGTTAGTGGTCCCGGGGCCTGGTGGAGTAACGGGGAGGCTGGATGGCTGGGATGCAGGGTTGCAGGGGCAGTGTGGCGCGGTGCCGGACGGCACTGGTGTACCCACTCAGACAGTCAATGACAGAGTCTCTGGTAAACCAAATGGCTGGATGGACGGGTCCCGCAGCCGGCTGCAGTGTCTTTGCTCTCCCCGGATGGCTGATGGTGGCTGTCTTTCCCTGCACCTGGTTAGAATGTTCTGACTCCTGTGGTTGCCCACCGGTAGTCCATTCCCCGGTGTATAGGTGCCGTAGGAGCCCGTTTTGCCCGCAGGCGCTGGCCCTTGGATCTCTAGCCTATGGTGGTGGCTGTATATCCTCTCGGTGTGGACTGTTGCCTTCTGTCGGGACTTGGTTGTTGGGAAACCTCTGGGGTTCCTGTCACACTCTGATTTGACTGTTGTCGGCGGCTCCAAGCCTGGTCGGGGTCCGAAGGCCCTGCCTGTGCGTGCTGGCTTCACTCCACTCCCCGGTTCGGTACCGGCGGGCCACCGTCCGACCCCGGTCCTACGGCTCTGCAGAGATTCACTAACTCCTGCAGACGGCCACCATCGTCTGCCAACCTTGCTGTTCGTGCCTGGGCCCCTACCCGGACACCGACAGTTTCTACTTCTCACACTTTCACCTCTAAAACGAATCTGACACTTTTCCCGCCTCCAGGCCTGTGAACTACTCGGTGGGTGGGGCCAACCGCCTGGCTCCGCCCCCCCTGGTGTGGACATCAGGCCCTGGAGGAAGGCAACAAGGGTTTTCTGTCTGACTGGTGTGACTATCCAGGGGAGGGGGTGTGTGTGGTGTTATGTCTGTGACTACCTGGCTAGTCCAGGGCGTCACACTACATCTGTCTCTGCTCTGCTACATCTGACTATCTTTGCTTTACTACATCTGACCGTCTCAGCTCTGCTACATTTGTGTGAGACAGTCAGATGTAGCAGAACAGAGACAGATGTGGAGTCTTTGACCATCTCACTCAGAGGTAGCAGAGCTGAGATGGTCAGAAACACTACATCAGGTGTGGCAGGAGAGGTTAACAGGGCAGAAGGAAGGGCAGAATGACAGAGCAGAGCGAAAGGGCAGAGTGACAGGGCAGAATGACAGGGCAGAGCAGAGTGAAAGGGCAGAGTGACAGGGCAGAATGACAGGGCAGAGCAGAGTGACGGGGCAGAACAGAGTGTCAAGACAGAATGACAGGGGGAGAGTGGCAGGGCAGGGCAGAGTGACGGGACAGAGTGACGGGGCAGAGTGACAGGGCAGAGTGACAGGGCAGAGTGACAGGGCAGAGTGGCAGATCAGAGTGATGAGGCAGAGTGGCAGATCAGAGTGGCAGATCAGAGTGGCAGATCAGAGTGACAGGGCAGAGTGACAGGGCAGAGTGACAGGGCAGAGTGACAGGGCAGAGTGACAGGGCAGAGTGACAGGACAGAGTGACAGGGCAGAGTGATAGGGCAGAGTGACGTACCCCGTCGTGCCCTGGCCCCTGCCTGGAGATGGTTCAAGGCCGCTGGCTGCCCTCCTCGGCAGATCCGTGCCCCTTGTCATGATCCCCTGCGACCGAGGTTCCAGCTCTTACCAGGCCCAGACCAACATCTGCCACTTAGTACACGAGGAGCCCAGCTCCTGATTATTCCTCTTGAGAGTCTCTCCTCAACTCACTGTCTCCTGACCCTCCCTAACCAACTCCCCAAGTGGGCGGCCCTATTCCCTTCAGGCTACCCACTGGTGAGTCTGGTGGATGTGGTGCAGAGTGTTTCTAGGATTTTAATTAGCTCGTTCTTAGCAACTCCAAAGGTCAGGGACCCGTAACCAAGGAGGGTGGATAGTGTGGTGAAGGGCAGATTGCACAATACCCTGTGACCACCTGATAGGCCAGGGTGTCACACTAATCTTGTGGCTGGTCATAGATTATTGTATCCTTTAAATACTGTGTTGCGGCTGGAATCTGCACTTTCCAGCTTGTAGCCTACTGCAATCTCTCGTCATTCACTTGCTGAAACACTTGGTGATGTGGCTGGAACCTGCACTTTCCAGCTTGCAGCCTACAGCAATCCCTCAACATTCCTTTGCGGAAACACTCTGTGCTACGGCTGGAACCTGCACTTTCCAGCTTGTAGCCTACTGCAATCTCACGACATTCACTTGCTGAAACACTCTGTGCTACGGCTGGAACCTGCACTTTCCAGCTTGTAGCCTACTGCAATCTCACGACATTCACTTGCTGAAACACTCTGTGCTACGGCTGGAACCTGCACTTTCCAGCTTGTAGCCTACTGCAATCTCACGACATTCACTTGCTGAAACACTCTGTGCTACGGCTGGAACCTGCACTTTCCAGCTTGTAGCCTACTGCAATCTCACGACATTCACTTGCTGAAACACTCTGTGCTACGGCTGGAACCTGCACTTTCCAGCTTGTAGCCTACTGCAATCTCACGACATTCACTTGCTGAAACACTCTGTGCTACGGCTGGAACCTGCACTTTCCAGCTTGTGGCCTACTGCAATCTATCAACATTCACTTGCTGAAACACCCTGTGCTGTGGCTGGAACCTGCACTTTCCAGCTTGCAGTCTACTGCATTCTCTCGACATTCATTTACTAAAACACTCTGTGCTATGGCTGGAACCTGCACTTTCCATCTTGCAGCCTACTGCAATCTCTCAATATTCCTTTGCTAAAACACTCTGTGCTAAGGCTGGAACCTGCACTTTCCAGCTTATGGCCTACTGTAATCTCTTGACATTTATTTACTAAAACACTCTGTGCCGCGGCTGGAACCTGCACTTTCCAGCTTATGGTCTACTGCAATCTCTCAACATTCATTTACTAAATCACTCTGTGCCGCGGCTGGAACCTGCACTTTCCAGCTTATGGTCTACTGCAATCTCTCAACATTAATTTACTAAATCACTCTGTGCTAAGGCTGGAACCTGCTCTTTCCAGCTTGTGGCCTACTGCAATCTCTCGACATTCATTTACTAAAACACTCTGTGCTACAGCTGGAACCTGCACTTTCCAGCTTGTAATCCAGCTACTGCAATCTCTCTCCTCTCGGACATTACCGCTCATCTCCATACCATCCCCGGATCTGACGGAAAATTGCCTGACTTTCCCATTGACTTCCATTATGCTCATTACTCGGGACGAGCACTCGAGCATTAGAAATTGCTCGTCTTGAGTAGCGAGCACCCGAGCAGTTTAGTGCTCACCCATCCCTAATGCTTGCAGTAAAGACCTGCCTCCAATTCCATCAGGGAACACCCCAAAAACCAAGCCCTCGTCAACCAGAACAATCAAAGGGATTACCCGGTCCCCGTCTGTTTTGCTCCCTTGTCACCCTCCCCCGGTCCTCTGTACACTATGAGATCTTAAAGGTTCAATGTAAGAGGTGCGCTGACCTCGTGGGCCAGTATAATGTACGAGATGGACCTTTCAACCCTTTTACAAGAGGATATAATGAGCGGGACGTGGACCCCCCCCCCCATAAGTGCACCCCTAACTTTTCTCATATGTCTATAATAACCATATAATGAGACAATCCACTTGTAAACTCATCTACATTGTGGAAAATGTCATTTTAATTTAGTTTTATGAAAAAAAAAGAAACTTTTCTGCCAACAAAAAGCCACAAGTGTAACATGACACAGCGGGGAATGTGGCGCCCCCTGGTGGTGACGTCACAGAATGCATCCTCACACTGGAAATCTCAAGGCTTGCTCCCATATTCCTTTCCATTCTCCTGGGCCTGGTATAGAAAGCCCCTTAAAGGGGTCCCCGGGGCTAAGAATGCTGGTTGGTGAGAATTTGGCCTCCACCAATCAGCACGGCTCAGCTGCATTCCTTGTAGAGTAGTTTGGAGGGTGGGGGTCAATACCTCATCTGCTTTAGGCTTTACGATTTTGAAGACTTAGACCCCCCAGTTACAGCTAATAAGTAACATAAGTAATAATCTGCCCCCCATGCTTTATACTGCAGCTGTTCGCCTTTACAGCACAGCTCCAGATTAGCTACACATCTATTGTAGTCTGAAATCTGAGTTCTGTCTCATCGCAGGCTGAGGATCTGGCTCTGTCCTTCACCATGCTTTACACTGCAGCTTTACTTGTTCACATTGACTGCTGCACAACACACACGTGTGACAATAGTGCCCTGAAATGAGAAACACAGCGCCCTCTGGTGACAACACACACGTGTGACAATAGTGCCCTGAAATGTAAAACACAGTGCCCTCTGGTGACAACACACACATGTGACAATAGTGCAGTGAAATCAGAAACACAGCGCCCTCTGGTGACAACACGCACATGTGACAATAGTGCAGTGAAATCAGAAACACAGCGCCCTCTGGTGACAACACGCACATGTGACAATAGTGCAGTGAAATCAGAAACACAGCGCCCTCTGGTGACAACACGCACATGTGACAATAGTGCAGTGAAATCAAAAGCACAGCGCCCTCTGGTGACAACACACACGTGTGACAATAGTGCCCTGAAATGTAAAACACAGCGCCCTCTGGTGACAACACGAACACTTGACAATAGTGCCCTGAATGAGAAACACAGCGCCATCTGGTGGTAATACACAATACTGACAAAGGCACAAAAATAAGGACATAGCGCCCTCTAGTGATAACATTCACAATGACAACAGACAGGACAGGTAACAAAACACACAGCCCCCTCATAACACTGCACACTGCCTGCTCCTGAGCGCACACTTACTGCAGGGGATTTTCCACCACTTTAATATAGGATGGACTCACAATAGTCCAGAAAAAAAACAAAAAAGTGCCTCTGAACTCATCTGAGCTCGGGTCAAGGAAACCCATGAACATGCTCAGCAGATGCTCCACAATACTACCGTATGAGCAGAGATCAGACATAGCGGAGCAGCAGGAGAGCAACCTGTCAGAAATTCTACCAGTGCAGTGTCACCATAAGCTATATAGCCAGCAGAGTGCCTCCATAAACTATAGAGCGAACAGAGTGCCTCCATAAACTATAGAGCGAGCAGAGTGCCTCCATAAACTATAGAGCGAGCAGAGTGCCTCCATAAACTATAGAGCCAGCAGACTGCCTCCATAAACTATAGAGCGAGCAGAGTGCCTCCATAAACTATAGAGCGAGCAGAGTGCCTCCATAAACTATAGAGCGAGCAGAGTGCCTCCATAAACTATAGAGCGAGCAGAGTGCCTCCATACACTATAGAGTGAGCAGAGTGCCTCCATAAACTATAGATCGAGCAGAGTGCCTCCATAAACTATAGAGTGAGCAGAGTGCCTCCATAAACTATAGAGCGAGCAGAGTGCCTCCATAAACTATAGAGCGAGCAGAGTGCCTCCATAAACTATAGAGCGAGCAGAGTGCCTCCATAAACTATAGAGTGAGCAGAGTGCCTCCATAAACTATAGATCGAGCAGAGTGCCTCCATAAACTATAGGGCGAGCAGAGTGCCTCCATAAACTATAGAGTGAGCAGAGTGCCTCCATAAACTATAGAGCCAGCAGAGTGCCTCCATCAACTATAGAGCGAGCAGAGTGCCTCCATAAACTATAGAGCGATCAGAGTGCCTCCATAAACTATAGATCGATCAGAGTGCCTCCATAAACTATAGAGCCAGCAGAGTGCCTCCATAAACTATAGAGCCAGCAGAGTGCCTCCATAAACTATAGAGCGAGCAGAGTGCCTCCATAAACTATAAAGCCAGGAGAGTGCTTCCATAAACTATAAAGCCAGGAGAGTGCCTCCATAAACTATAAAGCCATCAGAGTGCCTCCATAAACTATAGAGCGAGCAGAGTGCCTCCATAAACTATAGAGCGAGCAGAGTGCCTCCATCAACTATAGAGCGAGCAGAGTGCCTCCATATACTATAGAGCGAGCAGAGTGCCTCCATAAACTATAGAGCGAGCAGACTGCCTCCATAAACTATAGAGCGAGCAGAGTGCCTCCATAAACTATAAAGCCAGCAGAGTGCCTCCATCAACTATAGAGCGAGCAGAGTGCCTCCATCAACTATAGAGCGAGCAGAGTGCCTCCATAAATTATAGAGCCAGCAGAGTGCCTCCATAAACTATAAAGCCAGCAGAGTGCCTCCATAAACTATAAAGCCAGCAGAATGCCTCCATCAACTATAGAGCGAGCAGAGTGCCTCCATTACCTATAGAGCCAGGAGAGTGCCTCCATAAACTATAAAGCCAGCAGAGAGCCTCCAAAAACTATAGAGCGAGCAGAGTGCCTCCATAAACTATAGAGCCAGCAGAGTGCCTCCATCAACTATAGAGCGAGCAGAGTGCCTCCATAAACTATAGAGCGAGCAGAGTGCCTCCATAAACTAAAGAGCGAGCAGAATGCCTCCATAAACTATAGATCGAGCAGAGTGCCTCCATAAACTATAGAGCGAGCAGAGTGCCTCCATAAACTATAGAGCGAGCAGAGTGCTTCCATAAACTATAGAGCTAGCAGAGTGCCTCCATAAACTATAGAGCGAGCAGAGTGCCTCCATCAACTATAGAGCGAGCAGAGTGCCTCCATCAACTATAGAGCGAGCAGAGTGCCTCCATCAACTATAGAGCGAGCAGAGTGCCTCCATAAACTATAGAGCGAGCAGAATGTTTCCATAAACTATAGATCGAGCAGAGTGCCTCCATAAACTATAGACCGAGCAGAGTGCCTCCATAAACTATAGAGCGAGCAGAGTGCCTCCATCAACTATAGAGCGAGCAGAGTGCCTCCATCAACTATAGAGCGAGCAGAGTGCCTCCATAAACTATAGAGCGAGCAGAATGTTTCCATAAACTATAGATCGAGCAGAGTGCCTCCATAAACTATAGACCGAGCAGAGTGCCTCCATAAACTATAGATCGAGCAGAGTGCCTCCATAAACTATAGACCGAGCAGAGTGCCTCCATAAACTATAGAGCCAGCAGAGTGCCTCCATAAACTATAGAGCAAGCAGAGTGCCTCCATAAACTATAGAGCGAGCAGAATGCCTCCATAAACTATAGAGCAAGCAGAGTGCCTCCATAAACTATAGAGCGAGCAGAATGCCTCCATAAACTATAGAGCGAGCAGAGTGCCTCCATAAACTATAGAGCGAGCAGAGTGCCTCCATAAACTATAGAGCGAGCAGAGTGCCTCCATAAACTATAGAGCGAGCAGAGTGCCTCCATAAACTATAGAGCGAGCAGAGTTCCTCCATAAACTATAGAGCGAGCAGAGTGCCTCCATAAACTATAGAGCGAGCAGAGTGCCTCCATAAACTATAGAGCGAGCAGAGTGCCTCCATAAACTATAGAGCGAGCAGAGTGCCTCCATAAACTATAGAGCGAGCATAGTGCCTCCATAAACTATAGACCGAGCAGAGTGCCTCCATAAACTATAGAGCGAGCAGAGTGCCTCCATAAACTATAGAGCGAGCAGAGTGCCTCCATAAACTATAGAGCCAGCAGAGTGCCTCCATAAACTATAAAGCGAGCAGAGTGCCTCCATAAACTATAGAGGGAGCAGAGTGCCTCAGTAAACTATAGAGCCAGGACAGTGCCTCCATAAACTATAGAGCGAGCAGAGTGCCTCCATAAACTATAGAGCGAGCAGAGTGCCTCCATAAACTATAGAGCGAGCAGAGTGCCTCCATCAACTATAGAGCGAGCAGAGTGCCTCCATAAATTATAAAGCCAGGAGAGTGCCTCCATCAACTATAGAGCGAGCAGAGTGCCTCCATAAACTATAGAGCGATCAGAGTGCCTCCATAAACTATAGATCGAGCAGAGTGCCTCCATAAACTATAGAGCCAGCAGAGTGCCTCCATCAACTATAGAGCGAGCAGAGTGCCTCCATAAACTATAGAGCGATCAGAGTGCCTCCATAAACTATAGATCGAGCAGAGTGCCTCCATAAACTATAGAGCCAGCAGAGTGCCTCCATAAACTATAGAGCCAGCAGAGTGCCTCCATAAACTAAAGAGCGAGCAGAGTGCCTCCATAAACTATAAAGCCAGGAGAGTGCCTCCATAAACTATAGAGCGAGCAGAGTGCCTCCATAAACTATAGAGCGAGCAGAGTGCCTCCATCAACTATAGAGCGAGCAGAGTGCCTCCATAAACTATAGAGCGAGCAGAGTGCCTCCATATACTATAGAGCGAGCAGAGTGCCTCCATAAACTATAGAGCGAGCAGACTGCCTCCATAAACTATAGAGCGAGCAGAGTGCCTCCATAAACTATAAAGCCAGCAGAGTGCCTCCATCAACTATAGAGCGAGCAGAGTGCCTCCATAAACTATAGAGCCAGGAGAGTGCATCCATAAACTATAAAGCCAGCAGAGTGCCTCCATCAACTATAGAGCGAGCAGAGTGCCTCCATAAACTATAGAGCCAGCAGAGTGCCTCCATAAACTATAAAGCCAGCAGAGTGCCTCCATAAACTATAAAGCCAGCAGAATGCCTCCATCAACTATAGAGCGAGCAGAGTGCCTCCATTACCTATAGAGCCAGGAGAGTGCCTCCATAAACTATAAAGCCAGCAGAGAGCCTCCAAAAACTATAGAGCGAGCAGAGTGCCTCCATAAACTATAGAGCCAGCAGAGTGCCTCCATCAACTATAGAGCGAGCAGAGTGCCTCCATAAACTATAGAGCGAGCAGAGTGCCTCCATAAACTAAAGAGCGAGCAGAGTGCCTCCATAAACTATAGATCGAGCAGAGTGCCTCCATAAACTAGAGAGCGAGCAGAGTGCCTCCATAAACTATAGAGCGAGCAGAGTGCTTCCATAAACTATAGAGCTAGCAGAGTGCCTCCATAAACTATAGACCGAGCAGAGTGCCTCCATAAACTATAGAGCGAGCAGAGTGCCTCCATCAACTATAGAGCGAGCAGAATGCCTCCATAAACTATAGAGCGAGCAGAATGCCTCCATAAACTATAGACCGAGCAGAGTGCCTCCATAAACTATAGATCGAGCAGAGTGCCTCCATAAACTATAGACCGAGCAGAGTGCCTCCATAAACTATAGATCGAGCAGAGTGCCTCCATAAACTATAGAGGGAGCAGAGTGCCTCCATAAGCTATATAGCCAGCAGAGTGCCTCCATAAACTATAGAGCTAGCAGAGTGCCTCCATAAACTATAGAGCGAGCAGAGTGCCTCCATCAACTATAGAGCGAGCAGAATGCCTCCATAAACTATAGAGCAAGCAGAATGCCTCCATAAACTATAGACCGAGCAGAGTGCCTCCATAAACTATAGATCGAGCAGAGTGCCTCCATAAACTATAGACCGAGCAGAGTGCCTCCATAAACTATAGACCGAGCAGAGTGCCTCCATAAACTATAGATCGAGCAGAGTGCCTCCATAAACTATAGAGCGAGCAGAGTGCCTCCATGAGCTATATAGCCAGCAGAGTGCCTCCATAAACTATAGACCGAGCAGAGTGCCTCCATAAACTATAGAGCGAGCAGAGTGCCTCCATAAACTATAGAGCCAGCAGAGTGCCTCCATAAACTATAGAGCAAGCAGAGTGCCTCCATAAACTATAGAGCCAGCAGAGTGCCTCCATAAACTATAGAGCCAGCAGAGTGCCTCCATAAACTATAGAGCAAGCAAAGTGCCTCCATAAACTATAGAGCGAGCAGAATGCTTCCATAAACTATAGAGCGAGCAGAGTGCCTCCATAAACTATAGAGCGAGCAGAGTGCCTCCATAAACTATAGAGCGAGCAGAGTGCCTCCATAAACTATAGAGCGAGCAGAGTGCCTCCATAAACTATAGAGCGAGCAGAGTGCCTCCATAAACTATAGAGCGAGCAGAGTGCCTCCATAAACTATAGAGCGAGCAGAGTGCCTCCATAAACTATAGAGCGAGCAGAGTGCCTCCATAAACTATAGAGCGAGCAGAGTGCCTCCATAAACTATAGAGCGAGCATAGTGCCTCCATAAACTATAGACCGAGCAGAGTGCCTCCATAAACTATAGAGCGAGCAGAGTGCCTCCATAAACTATAGAGCGAGCAGAGTGCCTCCATAAACTATAGAGCCAGCAGAGTGCCTCCATAAACTATAGAGCGAGCAGAGTGCCTCCATAAACTATAGAGGGAGCAGAGTGCCTCAGTAAACTATAGAGCCAGGACAGTGCCTCCATAAACTATAGAGCGAGCAGAGTGCCTCCATAAACTATAGAGCGAGCAGAGTGCCTCAGTAAACTATAGAGCCAGGACAGTGCCTCCATAAACTATAGAGCGAGCAGAGTGCCTCCATAAACTATAGAGCGAGCAGAGTGCCTCCATAAACTATAGAGCGAGCAGAGTGCCTCCATAAACTATAGAGCGAGCAGAGTGCCTCCATCAACTATAGAGCGAGCAGAGTGCCTCCATCAACTATAGAGCGAGCAGAGTGCCTCCATAATCTATAGAGCGAGCAGAGTGCCTCCATAAACTATAAAGCCAGGAGAGTGCCTCCATAAACTATAAAGCCAGGAGAGTGCCTCCATCAACTATAGAGCGAGCAGAGTGCCTCCATAAACTATAGAGCCAGGAGAGTGCCTCCATAAACTATAAAGCCAGGAGAGTGCCTCCATCAACTATAGAGCGAGCAGAGTGCCTCCATAAACTATAGAGCCAGCAGAGTGCCTCCATAAACTATAAAGCCAGCAGAGTGCCTCCATAAACTATAGAGCCAGCAGAATGCCTCCATTAACTATAGAGCGAGCAGAGTGCCTCCATTAACTATAGAGCCAGGAGAGTGCCTCCATAAACTATAAAGCCAGCAGAGTGCCTCCATAAACTATAGAGCGAGCAGAGTGCCTCCATAAACTATAGAGCCAGCAGAGTGCCTCCATAAACTATAGAGCGAGCAGAATGCCTCCATAAACTATAGAGCGAGCAGAGTGCCTCCATAAACTATAGAGCGAGCAGAGTGCCTCCATAAACTATAGAGCGAGCAGAGTGCCTCCATAAACTATAGAGCGAGCAGAGTGCCTCCATAAACTATAGAGCGAGCAGAGTGCCTCCATAAACTATAGAGCGAGCAGAGTGCTTCCATAAACTATAGAGCGAGCAGAGTGCCTCCATAAACTATAGAGCGAGCATAGTGCCTCCATAAACTATAGACCGAGCAGAGTGCCTCCATAAACTGTAGAGCGAGCAGAGTGCCTCCATAAACTATAGAGCGAGCAGAGTGCCTCCATAAACTATAGAGCCAGCAGAGTGCCTCCATAAACTATAGAGCGAGCAGAGTGCCTCCATAAACTATAGAGGGAGCAGAGTGCCTCAGTAAACTATAGAGCCAGGACAGTGCCTCCATAAACTATAGAGCGAGCAGAGTGCCTCCATAAACTATAGAGCGAGCAGAGTGCCTCAGTAAACTATAGAGCCAGGACAGTGCCTCCATAAACTATAGAGCGAGCAGAGTGCCTCCATAAACTATAGAGCGAGCAGAGTGCCTCCATAAACTATAGAGCGAGCAGAGTGCCTCCATAAACTATAGAGCGAGCAGAGTGCCTCCATCAACTATAGAGCGAGCAGAGTGCCTCCATGAACTATAGAGCGAGCAGAATGCCTCCATCAACTATAGAGCGATCAGAGTGCCTCCATAAACTATAGAGCGATCAGAGTGCCTCCATAAACTATAGATCGAGCAGAGTGCCTCCATAAACTATAGAGCCAGCAGAGTGCCTCCATAAACTATAGAGCGAGCAGAGTGCCTCCATAAACTATAGAGCGAGCAGAGTGCCTCCATAAACTATAAAGCCAGGAGAGTGCTTCCATAAACTATAAAGCCAGGAGAGTGCCTCCATAAACTATAAAGCCATCAGAGTGCCTCCATAAACTATAGAGCGAGCAGAGTGCCTCCATAAACTATAGAGCGAGCAGAGTGCCTCCATCAACTATAGAGCGAGCAGAGTGCCTCCATAAACTATAGAGCGAGCAGAGTGCCTCCATATACTATAGAGCGAGCAGAGTGCCTCCATAAACTATAGAGCGAGCAGACTGCCTCCATAAACTATAGAGCGAGCAGAGTGCCTCCATAAACTATAAAGCCAGCAGAGTGCCTCCATCAACTATAGAGCGAGCAGAGTGCCTCCATAAACTATAGAGCCAGGAGAGTGCCTCCATCAACTATAAAGCCAGCAGAGTGCCTCCATAAACTATAAAGCCAGCAGAATGCCTCCATCAACTATAGAGCGAGCAGAGTGCCTCCATTACCTATAGAGCCAGGAGAGTGCCTCCATAAACTATAAAGCCAGCAGAGAGCCTCCAAAAACTATAGAGCGAGCAGAGTGCCTCCATAAACTATAGAGCCAGCAGAGTGCCTCCATCAACTATAGAGCGAGCAGAGTGCCTCCATAAACTATAGAGCGAGCAGAGTGCCTCCATAAACTAAAGAGCGAGCAGAGTGCCTCCATAAACTATAGATCGAGCAGAGTGCCTCCATAAACTATAGAGCGAGCAGAGTGCCTCCATAAACTATAGAGCGAGCAGAGTGCTTCCATAAACTATAGAGCTAGCAGAGTGCCTCCATAAACTATAGAGCGAGCAGAGTGCCTCCATCAACTATAGAGCCAGCAAAGTGCCTCCATAAACTATAGAGCGAGCAGAATGCTTCCATAAACTATACATCGAGCAGAGTGCCTCCATAAACTATAGACCGAGCAGAGTGCCTCCATAAACTATAGATCGAGCAGAGTGCCTCCATAAACTATAGACCGAGCAGAGTGCCTCCATAAACTATAGAGCGAGCAGAGTGCCTCCATAAACTATAGAGCCAGCAGAGTGCCTCCATAAACTATAGAGCAAGCAGAGTGCCTCCATAAACTATAGAGCGAGCAGAATGCCTCCATAAACTATAGAGCAAGCAGAGTGCCTCCATAAACTATAGAGCGAGCAGAATGCCTCCATAAACTATAGAGCGAGCAGAATGCTTCCATAAACTATAGATCGAGCAGAGTGCCTCCATAAACTATAGACCGAGCAGAGTGCCTCCATAAACTATAGATCGAGCAGAGTGCCTCCATAAACTATAGACCGAGCAGAGTGCCTCCATAAACTATAGAGCGAGCAGAGTGCCTCCATAAACTATAGAGCCAGCAGAGTGCCTCCATAAACTATAGAGCAAGCAGAGTGCCTCCATAAACTATAGAGCGAGCAGAATGCCTCCATAAACTATAGAGCAAGCAGAGTGCCTCCATAAACTATAGAGCGAGCAGAATGCCTCCATAAACTATAGAGCGAGCAGAGTGCCTCCATAAACTATAGAGCGAGCAGAGTGCCTCCATAAACTATAGAGCGAGCAGAGTGCCTCCATAAACTATAGAGGGAGCAGAGTGCCTCCATAAACTATAGAGCGAGCAGAGTGCCTCCATAAACTATAGAGCGAGCAGAGTGCCTCCATAAACTATAGAGCGAGCAGAGTGCCTCCATAAACTATAGAGCGAGCAGAGTGCCTCCATAAACTATAGAGCGAGCAGAGTGCCTCCATAAACTATAGAGCGAGCAGAGTGCCTCCATAAACTATAGAGCGAGCAGAGTGCCTCCATAAACTATAGAGCGAGCAGAGTGCCTCCATAAACTATAGAGCGAGCAGAGTGCCTCCATAAACTATAGAGCGAGCAGAGTGCCTCCATAAACTATAGACCGAGCAGAGTGCCTCCATAAACTATAGAGCGAGCAGAGTGCCTCCATAAACTATAGAGCGAGCAGAGTGCCTCCATAAACTATAGAGCGAGCAGAGTGCCTCCATAAACTATAGAGCCAGCAGAGTGCCTCCATAAACTATAGAGCGAGCAGACTGCCTCCATAAACTATAGAGCGAGCAGACTGCCTCCATAAACTATAGAGGGAGCAGAGTGCCTCAGTAAACTATAGAGCCAGGACAGTGCCTCCATAAACTATAGAGGGAGCAGAGTGCCTCAGTAAACTATAGAGCCAGGACAGTGCCTCCATAAACTATAGAGCGAGCAGAGTGCCTCCATAAACTATAGAGCGAGCAGAGTGCCTCAGTAAACTATAGAGCCAGGACAGTGCCTCCATAAACTATAGAGCGAGCAGAGTGCCTCCATAAACTATAGAGCGAGCAAAGTGCCTCCATAAACTATAGAGCGAGCAGAGTGCCTCCATAAACTATAGAGCGAGCAGAGTGCCTCCATCAACTTTAGAGCGAGCAGAGTGCCTCCATCAACTATAGAGCGAGCAGAGTGCCTCCATAAACTATAAAGCCAGGAGAGTGCCTCCATCAACTATAGAGCGAGCAGAGTGCCTCCATAAACTATAGAGCCAGCAGAGTGCCTCCATAAACTATAAAGCCAGCAGAGTGCCTCCATAAACTATAGAGCCAGCAGAATGCCTCCATCAACTATAGAGCGAGCAGAGTGCCTCCATTAACTATAGAGCCAGGAGAGTGCCTCCATAAACTATAAAGCCAGCAGAGTGCCTCCATAAACTATAGAGCGATCATAGTGCCTCCATAAACAATAGAGCGAGCATAGTGCCTCCATAAACTATAGACCGAGCAGAGTGCCTCCATAAACTATAGAGCGAGCAGAGTGCCTCCATCAACTATAGAAGGAGCAGAGTGCCTCCATAAACTATAGAGCGAGCAGAGTGCCTCCATAAACTATAGAGCAAGCAGAGTGCCTCCATCAACTATAGAGGGAGCAGAGTGCCTCCATAAACTATAGAGCGAGCACAGTGCCTCCATAAACTATAGACCGAGCAGAGTGCCTCCATCAACTATAGAGGGAGCAGAGTGCCTCCATAAACTATAGAGCGAGCAGAGTGCCTCCATAAACTATAGAGGGAGCAGAGTGCCTCCATCAACTATAGAGGGAGCAGAGTGCCTCCATAAACTATAGAGGGAGCAGAGTGCCTCCATCAACTATAGAGGGAGCAGAGTGCCTCCATAAACTATAGAGCGAGCAGAGTGCCTCCATAAACTATAGAGCGAGCAGAGTGCCTTCATAAACTATAGAGCGAGCAGAGTGCCTCCATAAACTATAGAGGGAGCAGAGTGCCTCCATAAACTATAGAGCCAGCAGAATGCCTCCATAAACTATAGAGGGAGCAGAGTGCCTCCATAAACTATAGAGCCAGCAGAGTGCCTCCATAAACTATAGAGGGAGCAGAGTGCCTCCATCAACTATAGAGGGAGCAGAGTGCCTCCATCAACTATAGAGGGAGCAGAGTGCCTCCATAAACTATAGAGCGTGCAGAGTGCCTCCATAAACTATAGAGGGAGCAGAGTGCCTCCATAAACTATAGAGCGAGCAGAGTGCCTCCATAAACTATAGAGGGAGCAGAGTGCCTCCATCAACTATAGAGGGAGCAGAGTGCCTCCATAAACTATAGAGCGAGCAGAGTGCCTCCATAAACTATAGAGCGAGCAGAGTGCCTCCATAAACTATAGAGGGAGCAGAGTGCCTCCATAAACTATAGAGCCAGCAGAATGCCTCCATAAACTATAGAGGGAGCAGAGTGCCTCCATAAACTATAGAGCGAGCAGAGTGCCTCCATAAACTATAGAGGGAGCAGAGTGCCTCCATAAACTATAGAGCGAGCAGAGTGCCTCCATAAACTATAGAGCGAGCAGAGTGCCTCCATAAACTATAGAGGGAGCAGAGTGCCTCCATAAACTATAGAGCCAGCAGAGTGCCTCCATAAACTATAGAAACAGCAGAGTGCCTCCATATACTATAGATCGAGCATAGTGCCTCCATAAACTATAGAGGGAGCAGAGTGCCTCCATAAACTATAGAGCCAGCAGAGTGCCTCCATAAACTATAGAGCGAGCAGATTGCCTCCATAAACTATAGAGCGAGCAGAGTGCCTCCATAAACTATAGAGCGAGTAGAGTGCCTCCATAAACTATAGAGCGAGCAGAGTGCCTCCATAACCTATAGACCGAGTAGAGTGCCTCCATAAACTATAGAGCGAGCATAGTGCCTCCATAAACTATAGAGCCAGCAGAGTGCCTCCATATACTATAGATCGAGCAGATTGCCTCCATAAACTATAGAGCGAGCAGAGTGCCTCCATAAACTATAGAGCGAGCAGAGTGCCTCCATAAACTATAGAGCCAGCAGAGTGCCTCCATATACTATAGATCGAGCAGAGTGCCTCCATAAACTATAGAGCCAGCAGAGTGCCTCCATAAACTATAGAGCGAGCAGAGTGCCTCCATAAACTATAGAGCGAGCAGAGTGCCTCCATAAACTATAGAGCGAGCAGAATGCCTCCATAAACTATAGAGGGAGCAGAATGCCTCCATAAACTATAGAGCGAGCAGAGTGCCTCCATAAACTATAGAGCGAGCAGAGTGTCTCCAGAGCTGCATTCATAATTCTTCCCACTCCTCCAATCTCAGCTTTTGAGAGATTGTGGTTCTGAATAATTGACCTGATGTTTTTGCTCCACAGTATCTGTGATCTGAGCTCCATTAATGCACTGCTGCTCAGTAGAATTCTGATTTCAGCTCTGAGGGTGACTACAGTGCTGACCAGAAAGCAAACACGTAACATTTTTAATGAATATTGGTTTGAGCTTTTGCCTGACATTGTTTTCTCTCATCTTCATTCATGGACACATTAGCAAGAATGGAGGGGATTTCTTATTCTAGAGTTGTTGCCTAGGTTACCGGCCACCGCTGAAGTCTCAGACTGGCCTGTTACCTAGTCAAGTAGTGCGCCCCCTGCAGGTAGCATGATGTGGTGCATGCCCGCGCCGCTCTGACCCACCTCACTGCCCCTGCAGAGAAAAGCTGCTCAGTTTGGACCAGAGATGAGACGGTACCGCTGGTCCAATCTGTGGATCTTGAGGTGATCGGCCCCTTGGGAAGCGAGAAGACAGGAGGCAGAGGAGCGATGAAGTAAGAAGATGAGACAAAACCATTTAACATCTATTATCTGCAAGAGATCTGGCAACAATCAGGTTGGAACAATCAGATTTGCAGAAGATCGGACAATCTACCCTCGCCCTGGCTATTAGCCTCCCAGCTGCCGAGCCTCAGCCTCCACCTCACCCTGTTCTTGCCTCCGTGGCTAGCTGTGGGCAATCGTTGCCTTGGATGGGTACACTAAGCCCGTCCCGAGGAGAGCCGTAGGCTCCGGACACAACAGAGGATACCTCCTGGTTCCCCGACGAGCCGAATTTACAAAGCACCGTCCGCACTCCAGGAACCCCACTTTAGAACTAACTCTCTCAGGCCTGTCTCACCAGCCAACCCTGTCGCTCCTCCCATCCTCGGAAACCACATACTAAAACCTTCTCTTACTCCAATACCTATCTGCTAACATTCCTACTTAACATTCCTATACATTACACAGTTAACACATTAATCACAGATAACGGATTATACTTTACATTACTATAAAATACACATTGTGCAGTAAAATGCAATATACAATAAAACACTATAAAATCTCGGGCACTAGATGGCGCCGAGCATTGCACTGCTCCAGCTCTGCTACATGCCAATCCACGTTCTACAGCAGCAACAGCACTCAAGCATTCACTCTATAAAATATAGCTATACTGCGGTGCATGCAATATAAACACCGTAGGAGTGGGGTAATCTAGCCACCTCCTACATGCCTCCCTTCGTAAATAGAGCCGTCCTCGGCCAGAACTTTTACTAGGCAACATGGGCTTGGACTTATTTACTGTACAATTTGGGTACTGGATAGGGAGACACACATTTATAAGCAGGCTGCCCGCAGGCATTAGTGTCTTATCCGCTGGCAACGGCATGTTCCACGCGTTTGACCAACAGTCCCGGTCCCACTCCTCAGGATGCACAAGTTTTTTTGCATCTCCCCCCAGCTCTGCGGATGCCAATACGGAGTAAACAACACTGTCTCAGGGTAGGTAGAGTTCCATCTGAACATGTCCTTGGGGAAATGAGGGCAAAGTCTTTTGGACAAAGGGGCAATGTCCTTGGATCAAGGACAAGGTCTATGGGGCAAAAGGCAATGTCTATGTGGCAGGGGCAAACAGGTAGCATTTGCTTGGCCATTTGGCATTCCAGGAGAGGGGAGCGCAACAAAAATAGGGAGGGGGAATAAAAGAACAAAAGTACCTTTGGCCATTCAGGACCATCTTCAGGGGCCAAGTCTCCTGACCGATACCTACGGAATGTGAAAAAGTTCTGTGCTGAGCTGCAACAGGAACTACTGGGGAAAGTCTGGAACCACTTCTCCTACGCTGCCAGACTTGTGGTCGATCTCTCACACCCAAGTGCTCCTGGCCATCTTGACATATACAGTGAGGAAAAAAAGTGAACTTGTCATCAGTATAAAAGACACCTGTCCACAACCTCAAACAGTCACACTCCTAACTCCACTATGGTGAAGACCAAAGAGCTGTCGAAGGACACCAGAAACTAAATTGTAGCCCTGCACCAGGCTGGGAAGACTGAATCTGCAATAGGCAAGCAGCTTGGTGTGATGAAATCAACTGTGGGAGCAATAATAAGAAAATGGAAGACATACAAGACCAGTGAAAACCTCCCTCGATTTGGGGTTCCAGAAACGATCTCACCCCGTGGGGTCAAAATGATCACAAGAATGGTGAGCAAAAATCCCAGAACCACATGGGTGGACCTAGTGAATGACCTGTATAGAGCTGTGACCACCGTAACAAAGGCTACCATCAGTAACACACTATGCTGCCAGGGACTCAGATCCTGCAGTGTCACACGTGTTCGCTGCTTAAGCCAGTATATGTCCGGATCCGTCTGAAGTTTGCTAGAGAGCATTTGGATTATCCAAGAGAGTATTGGGAGAATGTCATATGGTCTGATGAAACCAAAGTAGAACTGTTTGGTAGAAACACAACTCGTAGTGTTTGGAGTTGGAGAGTTGCATCCAAAGAACACCATACCTACTGTGAAGCATGAGGGTGGCAACATCATGCTTTGGGTCTGTTTCTCTGCAAAGGGACCAAGACGACTGATCTGTGTACATGAAAGAATGAATGGGGACATGTATCCTGAGATTTTGAGTGTAAACCTACTTCCATCAGCAAGGGCATTGAAGATGAAACGTGGCTGGGTCATTCAGCATGATAATGAGCCCAAGCACATTGGCATTGCAACAAAGGAGTGGCTTCATAAGAAGCATATGAAGGTCCTGGAGTGGCCTCACCAGTCTCCAGATCTCAACCCCATAGAAAACCTTTGGAGGGAGTTAAAAGTCCGTGTTGGCTAGTAACAGGCCCAAAACATCACTGCTCTAGAGGAGATCTGCATGGAGGAATGGGCCGACATACCACCAACAGTGTGTGCCAACCTTGTGAAGACTTACAGAAAACGTTTCACCTCTGTCATTGCCAACAAAGGATATAGAACAAAATATTCAGATGAACTTTTGTTATTGACCAAATACTTATTTTCCACCATAATTTGCAAATAAAATCTTCCAAATCAGAGGCGGTGATTTTCTGGATTTGTTTTCTCATTTTCTCTCTCATAGTTGTGGTCACCTATGATGTCAATTACAGGCAAATCTCATCTTTATAAGGGGGTGAACTTGCACAATTGGGGGCTGACTAAATACTTTTTTCCCCCACTATACGGCTGAGTGAGCCCCCTTGGACTATGTTGACAACAGCTGGCTGGTCACCTGATGCGGGGGGTGCTTCCGGGCAGCTAGGTTCTGCCTCACCACTAGGGTGTTGGGTACGCAGCATCAGCAAAGCTGGATGGTCCTCGCTGGGGCGCGCGTCAGCTGTCCGTAGCACTTCTTCGAGATCGCACCCAGAACTCACGGTTGTTCCAGACTTTGATCTCTCGTCCCGGACTTTTCGAGGACCCTCCGGTTTAAACAGGCCTCCTGGCCACAGCACCTTTTCTTGCCGCTGCAACCACTTTGCCAAGGCCAAGTGTTCTTTACCCTCAGGCCACACTTCGCGCTGCTCCATCTTTTGCTAATTCAGAAACCAAAATGGCTTCAGCCGACAATGTTGGGGAAGTATCCCTTTTCTGGACCATGCACCTCCAGGGTGGGGCCTCTTCCGGTTCCTCCTCCCGTTTCTTTAGGGCCATTGCCCATTCTCCATCAGTGTTGCAGGAACGGTGGACTCTTTCTCTGTGGTGCACCTGTGGGAGGCGGGTACCACTGGACTCGGGGCATTTCTTAAACCCCAGCTTCTGCGCTTCGCACTCTTTTCTTCACCCCCTGGAGAACTTCCGAGGGGCGGCCTCCACTGCACAAGGGACGTTTCTTAATCCCCAGCTTCCGGGCACTCCGGACAGCGTTGTGCGTTCTTTTTCTCTGGGTCCGACATGACACCATTAAACTCGGTTAATGCAACATTTTGGTGCTTATGGCTCTTGGGTAGTGAAATGCTGAGTTTGAGGGAGGTGGGGGGTCACCTGAGAAATAAAGATTGGGCATGTTGGATTTTAACAATGTCCGCTCATTGAGTCTTTCAGCAGCTTATTACAGTCTCCCCATTAAATATGTAAATGGATTTCTTAAAGGGGACATATAAGAAGTCAAACAAAGTTGTATAAGTTTATAGTTACTGCTGCGGGTGAATATGTCCATTGGTGACTGTAAGAGAATGGAACCAATGGTCAATATATCTCTCGATGAGACCGTCTATATGCCTAGGTCACATATTGAGCAGTGTTTATATGCAGGATATACCTGAAGAACAGCCCTGATGAGACTCCTTGCATGTTAGGACTGAGATTAATGAAAGGGTCCCCCACTATTTATAATGTTGGTGTCTTTGTATTTGGCAAAGAGGCTTTTGGGCATTAAGAATTGGTCAACCACTCATACAGAAATATAGGACTTATGCCCCCTAAACACCACCACTGTGTACACTGCTGTCCAGAACAGATACAGTTCGGTCCAGAAATCTTTGGACAGTGACACAATTTTGGCGAGTTGGGCTCTGCATGCCACCACATTGGATTTGAAATGAAACCTCTACAACAGAATTCAAGTGCAGATTGTAACGTTTAATTTGAAGGTTTGAACAAAAATATCTGATAGAAATTGTAGGAATTGTACACATTTCTTTACAAACACTCCACATTTTAGGAGGTCAAAAGTAATTGGACAAATAAACCAAACCCAAACAAAATATTTTTATTTTCAATATTTTGTTGCGAATCCTTTGGAGGCAATCACTGCCTTAAGTCTGGAACCCATGGACATCACCAAACGCTGGGTTTCCTCCTTCTTAATGCTTTGCCAGGCCTTTACAGCCGCAGCCTTCAGGTCTTGCTTGTTTGTGGGTCTTTCCGTCTTAAGTCTGGATTTGAGCAAGTGAAATGCATGCTCAATTGGGTTAAGATCTGGTGATTGACTTGGCCATTGCAGAATGTTCCACTTTTTTGCACTCATGAACTCCTGGGTAGCTTTGGCTGTATGCTTGGGGTCATTGTCCATCTGTACTATGAAGCGCCGTCCGATCAACTTTGCGGCATTTGGCTGAATCTGGGCTGAAAGTATATCCCGGTACACTTCAGAATTCATCCGGCTACTCTTGTCTGCTGTTATGTCATCAATAAACACAAGTGACCCAGTGCCATTGAAAGCCATGCATGCCCATGCCATCACGTTGCCTCCACCATGTTTTACAGAGGATGTGGTGTGCCTTGGATCATGTGCCGTTCCCTTTCTTCTCCAAACTTTTTTCTTCCCATTATTCTGGTACAGGTTGATCTTGGTCTCATCTGTCCATAGAATACTTTTCCAGAACTGAGCTGGCTTCATGAGGTGTTTTTCAGCAAATGTAACTCTGGCCTGTCTATTTTTGGAATTGATGAATGGTTTGCATCTAGATGTGAACCCTTTGTATTTACTTTCATGGAGTCTTCTCTTTACTGGTGACTTAGAGACAGATACACCTACTTCACTGAGAGTGTTCTGGACTTCAGTTGATGTTGTGAACGGGTTCTTCTTCACCAAAGAAAGTATGCGGCGATCATCCACCACTGTTGTCATCCGTGGACGCCCAGGCCTTTTTGAGTTCCCAAGCTCACCAGTCAATTCCTTTTTTCTCAGAATGTACCCGACTGTTGATTTTGCTACTCCAAGCATGTCTGCTATCTCTCTGATGGATTTTTTCTTTTTTTTCAGCCTCAGGATGTTCTGCTTCACCTCAATTGAGAGTTCCTTAGACCGCATGTTGTCTGGTCACAGCAACAGCTTCCAAATGCAAAACCACACACCTGTAATCAACCCCAGACCTTTTAACTACTTCATTGATTACAGGTTAACGAGGGAGATGCCTTCAGAGTTAATTGCAGGCCTTAGAGTCCCTTGTCCAATTACTTTTGGTCCCTTGAAAAAGAGGAGGCTATGCATTACAGAGCTATGATTCCTAAACCCTTTCTCCAATTTGGATGTGAAAACTCTCATATTGCAGCTGGGAGTGTGCACTTTCAGCCCATATTATATATAGAATTGTATTTCTGAAAATGTTTTTGTAAACAGCTAAAATAACAAAACTTGTGTCACTGTCCAAATATTTCTGGACCTAACTGTATATCCTTCACTTGTTACAATGGGTAAGGTTGATCCCATTGCAGTGAAAATAACGTAGATATTGTGCAAATGCAAATACTATTATATGTCATACCATGCGCTAATTACATTACGCATGAACAGCTATGTCAGCATCATGGCTAGCTAGTAAGTGGGGGTGAGTAGCACTCACTATTTACAATGCACTAGTGTCCCAGGGCTTTATGAGGGCTATAGGGGCTCATGAAAAAAGCTACAGTTTGCGCAGCTGACAGAGTGGGCTGTTTCTGACCAAACACCCGCAATTGACTACCTCCATTAGAAGAGGGTGAGGGTTGAGAGAGGGAAACGGAGAATCTTTCCCCTGTGAGTGAAGTATGTGGTGTCCACAGTTAGGACAAAGTACTCACCAAAATGGAATTAGATGCCAAGTGGGTGGGACAGATAACCACACGGACGGAGTCTGTACATGTCACAGCGGTCACTCTGTTACTAGAGACTTGTGACAGTCTCTCTTTGCCTTCTGAGACTTCTCACAGTATATTCCCTTTCCGTCAGTGCTGAAAGGGTTAATGTTAGTTTTGATTTCCAGCAGCTTGTGACTCCTGGCCTTAGATGTTTCCTGGTGGTGACCACTCCCTTCACCTATATATGGTGACATCTCCCAGTAGAGGGCGTCCGTTATTCTGAAGCTTGGCCTGAAGGTGGAAGGAGCTGGTGAGCCCTTGTTGGGTGAAGCGGTGAAGACTGCAGTCCTGGTGTCTAACTGTAGCCATGAAGCTGGGCTTTATCCTTTTGTTTTTTCCCCCCTGTGTGTCATTCCCCTTCAAGTTGTGTAAGTACAGTGGTGGGACTATTGATCCTTACCTGCCAGCTCACTAGCCAGGGTTTACTGTAGGGTCTCTCAGGGCTTCCGTTCCTGCTCGGTGACAGGTGTGGAACCTGTATAGGGACTGGCTGGGAGTGTAGGGTACAGGTGAGTGAAGGAGGTGTCCCATCTATACCCTAACTGTTCTGTTGCCTACTTTGAAGCTGTTGCTTCTCTGTCAGTAAAGCTGTTTCCCCTGTATCCGTTCTCCACCCTTGAGTGTGGAAACACTCTACCACCAATGGCTGCTCCATCCTGTATTTTATTTAAAGGGCCCCACCACCACCTAACTGCTCTCCCCTCCCCTTAATTGCACCAGGGCCCAGATGTGACTACTGACTCGGCACAGCTTGCACTTTTAGGATTTGTTGACATTTCTTTGCCACAAAAGATTATTTTATGTTTTTTTTGGTAACAAAACCTTGATGTAAAACAGCATGAAGCCAGCAATGATTGATTTGTGCTGGTGTCATGTTCACACATATGGAAAATATATGGATTTTCCTAATTTTCAAAGTCCGGTTTCATATGTGTTGAAACAGTGTCCAAAAATCTCCAGCCGCGAGAGGGTTAAAAAAAAAAAAAAAAGTAGTAAAACTTCTCAGGTTTCTGTTTTTTGGAGTTTGATGTGATTAGGAAATCCTCCAGGAAGACTTTCATCCCCTCGAAGACGATTCCTCCTGAGATTCGTTAAGATTGAAGCTCCGTAGGCTCAAGGTCAATCTGCTGCTCTTATTGGTAAAGCCCTGATGAAGGGTTTATGAAGTTCTTTTGTGGCGAGTTTCCGGCTGATGGTTGCACCCGCTGAGCCGCGGCACCTGTAGCCGGGAGCGCGTTCCTCTATCCCAGGCCCCGAGCTGGCGCGGCTGAACGTGAGACAGTTTTATTGGTCCCGAAGAGATCCCAAAAGGAAACCTCTTTTACGAGCTGTTGGCGAAACGAGACAAATTGGCAGGACAACTTGTTGATCGAATAAGAAATTGTTTTTAAGAACCGGCGGGTGGTGTCCTGCGAGATTAACCCCGAGGAATCATTAACGGAGAAGCTAAGCTGGATAATACAGTACAGACCAAAAGTTTGGACACACCTTCTCATTCAAAGAGTTTTCTTAATTTTCATGACTCTGAAAATGGTAGATTCACATTGAAGGCATCAAAATTATGAATTACCACATGTGGAATGAAATACTTAAAGTGTGAAACAACTGAAAATATGTCTTATATTCTAGGTTCTTCACAGTCGCCACCTTTTGCTTTGATTACTGCTTTGCACACTCTTGGCATTCTCTTGATGAGCTGCAAGAGGTAGTCACCGGAAATGGTTTTCACTTCACAGGTGCGCCCTGTCAGGGTTAATAAGTGGTATGTATTGCCTTATGAATGGGGTTGGGACCATCAGTTGTGTTGTGCAGAAATCTGGTAGATACACAGCTGATAGTCCTACTGAATAGACTGTTAGAACTTGTATTATGGCAATAAAACAGCAGCTATGTAAAGAAAAACGAGAGGCCATCGTTACTTTAAGAAATGAAGGTGAGTCCGAAAAATTGGGAAAACTTTGAAAGTGTCCCCAAGTGCAGTGGCAAAAACCATCAAACATTACAAAAAAATTGGCTCACATGAGGACCGCCCCAAGAAAGGAAGACCAAGAGTCACCTCTGCTGCGGAGGATAAGTTTATCCGAGTCACCAGCCTCGGAAATCGCAGGTTAACAGCAGCTCAGATTAGAGACCAGGTCAATGCCACACAGAGGTCTAGCATCAGACACATCTCTAGAACAACTGTTAAGAGGAGACTTTGTGCAGCAGCCTTCATGGTAAAATAGCTGCTAGGAAACCACTGCTAAGGACAGGCAACATGCAAATCAAAAAGGTCTGTGGAGCCTCTGTTAGGAGTCTCAACACAGAAACCAGCCAGATATCCCTCCAGGAAGGGCCCAGCCAAGGGGTGACTCTTTTTAGGAGACCACCATAACCACCATATTAAGTGTCCCTTTAAGTCAATATCCAACTTTTTGACAAGTTTAAAGATATGGCAAGGGAAATACCAAGGCCAGGTATCCATCCACAGACAGCTGTTTCGGGGTATTGCCCCTCATCAGTGTGGAGTAGGATTCTGGCTGGGTGGGAGTAATGCCTAGTAGACCAACAAAACAAAACGATCACTGATCTCGGGGAGACCAGCCAGAGAAAACACTGCCGGCAGCCAGCGAGGGCGCTCAAAACAGTGAAATCCTAGGTACATTGCCCCCTGGGAAATATGCAAATCAAAAAGGTCTGTGGAGCCTCTGTTAGGAGTCTCAAGACAGAAACCAGCCAGATATCCCTCCGGGAAGGGCCCAGCCAAGGGGTGACTCTTTTTAGGAGACCACCATAACCACCATATTAAGTGGCCCTTTAAGTCAATATCCAACTTTTTGACAAGTTTAAAGATATGGCAAGGGAAATACCAAGGCCAGGTATCCATCCACAGACAGCTGTTTCGGGGTATTGCCCCTCATCAGTGTGGAGTAGGATTCTGGCTGGGTCGGAGCAATGCCTAGTAGACCAACAAAACAAACCTACCTAGGATTTCACTGTCTTGAGCGCCCTCGCTGGCTGCCGGCAGTGTTTTCTCTGGCTGGTCTCACCGAGATCAGTGATCGTTTTGTTTTGCATCTTGCAGCGGCGTGCTAGTCCATCCGGTTTGCGTTTAGTTGGACCATCATTTATTTTTCAACAATGACCCCAAACATACCTCCACGCTGTGTAAGGGCTATTTGACTAAGAAGGTGAGTGATGGGGTGCTACGCCAGATGACCTGGCCTCCACAGTCACCAGACCTGAACCCAATTGAGATGGTTTGGGGTGAGCTGGACCGCAGAGTGAAGGCAAAAGGGCCAACAAGTGCTAAGCATCTCTGGGAACTCCTTCAAGACTGTTGGAAAACCATTTCCGGTGACTACCTCTTGAAGCTCATCAAGAGAATGCCAAGAGTGGGAAAAGCAGTAATCAAAGCAAAAGGTGGCGACTGTGAAAAACCTAGAATATAAGACATATTTTCAGTTGTTTCACACTTTTTTGTTAAATATTTCATTGCACATGTGATAATTCATAGTTTTGATGCCTTCAATGTGAATCTACAATTTTCAAAGTCATGAAAATACAGAAAACTCTTTGAATGAGGTGTGTCCAAACGTTTGGTCTGTCCTGTATGTGCGTGGGCAGAAGGAGCTCGTCTTCCCGAGTATAGTCCATGGATATAGAAGAGGGCAACCCCCCATTACTGGATATATTTCATTGGTTATGGGGTCCCAGCTGATATTGGCCCTAAAATAGCTTCCCAGCACTGACATCGATGGGCCCCATGGGACGAGAACTTGTCCTACAAGGAATATGAAGGGTGGGGTCCTATATTAATCCGGCTACAGGGTCCCCTTCCCTGTATGTCCATTACTAGTCACTCGTTATTCGATAGCTGTCAGCCTTAATCCATGGTGATCGGCTGGGATTTAACTTCTTGATCACACACAGACGTGCATGCTCAGTTCATGTGAGCTGGCATATGCGGAGAAGAGCTGACCGACACCAACCAGAACAAAAGGATTGGACTTTGAAATTCAACGTTTGGTCCTTCTTCTCACCAACATTTTCTGTTGGGAGAGAGTCGAGAGGATTCCAGATAAAGAAGATGGCCAGTCCTGCCAAAACATTGATGTTTGGCCGATCTTTTTGAGGAGTCTACCCCCCTTCCACTTAACATGTATAGAGCATGCCTACTCAAATTTCCATGTGCCTCCCCAAATCCGGTAGGACCTCCTTGGTGCTGACGCCGGCACTGTCATGCTCGGTACCCAGCATATGGCGAAAGGGAAGGGAGACCCTGTGTCTAGTGAAAGGAATAATGGTGACTCCTAAGCAAACCTACCACTGACCCCTGGAGTCCCTCACCACGCTAGATGGGTTCCGCACCTTTGCGCCGAGCAGGATACCTGACCCTAATTTGGGCCTTAGGTAGGGAACGGAAGGGATGAGCGCTTAGACAACCCCACTAAACTCTAAAGAAGACAGGGATAACAAACGAGGGAACGAAACAACAACTTCGCTCCGGATACCTCAGGGAGATGGACTGCATACCACAACCAGAAGAATGCGAGCCGACTGCTTGCACTGAAGATTTGTTAAGGGTAGAGAACTTATCACCAGCACTAGGGAGCAGCCTAAACACTGTGACCTTCTATTGCCAGACACCGCAGGACTGTCTGTCACCTGTTACACACACACACACACCAAATAGAGCTGTAAAAGTGTAGCACTTAGAGGGCAGGGGGAATCAAGCACGGGGATCTTGTACCTGTGTTACTCGTCACTGGGCCGGTGTGGTGGTCTGGGATGTCACGGTGGTCTGCCCGGCTTCGTGCCCCGAGGTGTACACCAATAAGGATGGAGGATGATGGGGGTTGTAGTAGGACAAATGTTGTGACGCCACCTGTGGTACGCAGTCAGAGATTAACCGCCGCTGCTGTCGCTGTCCTCCGAGATGGATGGTAATAGCAGCAGATATAGTGTCGCTCCCCACAGGTGGAGCGGACCCCGGGGAGGAGGATGAGGGGAGTAGTGATGGCGATGGTCTTTGGCGCCGAGGCGGTAGCACCGGTAATACGGTAATAAGAGTCCGAGTCAGTTGCTGCAGAAACAGGTGTCTTTACTCACTCTTTGTGCCACTCTCCGAGGTAGTACCGGTCACCCGCTGTGATGGGCCCCGGATTCCTTCCGAGATCAGTCCGGTGTGGTGCTCGGTGGGCCCCCTCCTCCTAGCGCCTTGTGTGTTGGATCCCTATGGCTTAAAGCTACTTGGGACCCCGGTCCATCTCGAGTAGTACTCTTGTCCCTATCTGCAGGTGCCTCGGCTCCGCAATGGGGCCTGGCTGTGTCCAAGGCTCCGGATCCTATCTGGCACTGTGCTTTCGGTTTCAGAGTGGCCAGGGAAGCTTACAACCCCACCGTCCCGGGGCAGATTCTGGAAAACCAACTTGGAGAATGATCTTCCCTACGGTCCTGCACTCTGTGTAGAGCTGGTTCCGAGGGAACAATGAAGTCCTCCCCTCGGGAACCGCATGAACTCCTGTGTCCCACCAGAACACCAGTAAGACACGTCTGCTCTCCTGTTGGAGAACTCCCTAACTGTTGTGTTGGCTCCTAACTCCCCCTAAGTGCTGCTCCTTCCACGGGTCCCTGTCACTAGTGGGTGGCTGCACCCAATGTTTGGAGACTGCCTTAAGACCCTACCCTAGCCTGGTCCCTATTGGGAAGGGCAACCTGGTTGTATATTTGAGTGTGTAAGTGGTGAAACCGGTACCGGCCTCCTCCGGATCCGGGTTAAGCACTACACCCTAAATCAGGTACAGTACTCTGTGGCGACTGAAGCCTCAGGGGCGCCACAAAAGCAGCAATGTATATAAAAAAAAAATATTAAAAAAAATGCATAAAAGACAAAGGAAAAACAGAGCACAAAAAAATGTAAATAAATAAATAAATTACACAAATAAAAAGAAAAATCATTCTCTATAGGGATATGTAAAAAATGGTTAAAATTTTTAGGCTGGAAATGATTTATTGTAATTAGCAATTTAATAATAATAATTATAATAATAATTAGAACTGAACTTTGGACCTTCATGGACAAAATATTTTGGGAAATCTTGGAAAATATTTTTGAAAAATTGATCACTTTTCTTTTTATAGCAAATTCTAAAAATAAAAAAAAAACAAAAAAGGCGCAAAAGTCAAAAACAAAGATCTTGATTCATCATTAGATGTTTATATTTCGCCTGTTTTGTGGTAAAAGTTTGGATTTTTCTTGACATTTTTAAGATTTCACCAAATTCATGACGGTTTTTGCTGTAAGCGAAAATGTGACATTTTATTTAAAAAGTCAAAAGAGTAAAAATAAAAAAAAATCATTCCATTTACGCCAAATTCTTCACGCATTGTGCGCCGTTTGGAAGAATTTGATGGCACTGCGTGTCTCCGTGTCGTGCACTATACAGGGGAAGAGATATCACTAGTCCAGTGATCGGCGGTGCAGCACAAAGGTCTCGGCCTGATTAATTATTTTATGTGGATTGGATGGGAATTTATTTTATTTAATTTGTACTAAAAAGTAAAAAAAAAAAAACAGAGTCCGACCCCTTTGGATGTTTTACAAGAGTCAGAAAGTTTTCAGCAGCTTTGTTTCCGTTGGAATTTTCGGTATCTACTTCACCTGCAGGTCAGTGTCAGAAGTGATGACCGCTGCAGACAATCAATGGCCTTATCAGTATCTTTATGACACGGTGTGAAACCCTCGCCCCCGGCTCCATCTGTAAATCTGTGTAATGAAGCAGATGATACTATGAGGTCGCACTCTACATGCCGTACAGGGGGACGCCATCATTTCAACCTTGTTGCACTTGACAAATACAGCTTCTCTCCAGTATACGCTCTCAGCTCTGCTGCATCTGCACGTAGTGCGCAGAACTTTATGCTGAGCGCCGGCTCCCCTCCTGCCCCAGCTCCGCTCTCTCCTGTCCAGTCTCTGGCCGCTGCCCAATGCTCCGCACCGTCCAATACATCTGATGCCGAGGCCTCGGCCAAGAGAAATTCCAGAGCGCGGCACAAAAATAAGCGCAGGAAATATTAAACCGATCCCATCATATAATATAAAGTAACTCCACTTAATCTGAAGAAATCGTTTACGGCACCAAATAGTCAGATCTCTGTCCAGTATATAACATCGTACATACAGAGTATAGACACGGAGAAAACGAGACCTCAGAGCGAAAATCTAACAGAGGCCCTCAATCTGTACTAATCCTGAATAATCTGTATTATACTCCAGAGCTGCACTCACTATTCTGCTGGTGCAGTCACTGTGTATATACATTACATTACTGATCCTGAGTTACCTCCTGTATTATACTCCAGAGCTGCACTCACTATTCTGCTGGTGCAGTCACTGTGTACATACATTACATTACTGATCCTGAGTTACCTCCTGTATTATACTCCAGAGCTGCACTCACTATTCTGCTGGTGCAGTCACTGTGTATATACATTACATTACTGATCCTGAGTTACCCCCTGTATTATCCTCCAGAGCTGCACTTACTATTCTGCTGGTGCAGTCACTGTGTACATACATTACATTACTGATCCTGAGTTACCTCCTGCATTATACTCCAGAGCTGCACTCACTATTCTGCTGGTGCAGTCACTGTGTACATAGATTACATTACTGATCCTGAGTTATATCCTGTATTATACTCCAGAGCTGCACTCACTAGTCTTCTGGTGCAGTCACTGTGTACATAGATTACATTACTGATCCTGAGTTATATCCTGTATTATACTCCAGAGCTGCACTCACTAGTCTTCTGGTGCAGTCACTGTGTACATACATTACATTACTGATCCTGAGTTACCTCTTGTATTATACTCCAGAGCTGCACTCACTATTCTGCTGGTGCAGTCACTGTGTACATACATTACTGATCCTGAGTTACCTCCTGTATTATATTCCAGAGCTGCACTCACTATTCTGCTGGTGCAGTCACTGTGTACATACATTACTGATCCTGAGTTACCTCCTGTATTATATTCCAGAGCTGCACTCACTATTCTGCTGGTGGACTCACTGTATATACATTACATTACTTTTAGACACATATATACTAATACCCCAGCTGTATATACGGCGCTGTATAATCGCAGCTGTGCGGCGTGATGACCCCGTACAGCTGGGGCTGCCCCTCCCCCTGTGAGTAATAATACGATCCGTGTGTCAGTCCTCACTGCCGCCGCTCCCTCCATGTTCCTGATTATTCCCAGACACGTGTTCATTACTTTGCAAAGGTCTCTCTTAAAAAGGCCCAGAAAATGTAAAAAAATTATAAGAAATCTTTGACTTTGATTTTTGTATAATTTCTGATCCTGGGAAAGCTGGGTGATGAGCAGTACGGGACAGTAGTGGTGTCAGTGCAGTACGGGTCCAGCTGTCCGCTGATGCTCATCGGCACATTTAGTATATCAGGGAAATTTCCAGGTACTGGGCTCCTGCTGGGCTGGTGGTGGGCTACTGCTGGGCTGGTGGTGGGCTACTGCTGGGCTGGTGGTGGGCTCCTGCTGGGCTGGTGGTGGGCTACTGCTGGGCTGGTGGTGGGCTTCTGCTGGGCTTGCGGAGGGCTCCTGCTGGGCTGGTGGTGGGCTCCTACTGATCTTGTGGTGGGCTCCTGCTGATCTTGTGGTGGGCTCCTGCTTGGCTTGTGGTGGGCTCCTGTTGGGCTGGTGGTGGGCTAATGCTGGGCTTGTGGTGGGCTCCTGCTGGGCTTGCGGAGGGCTCCTGCTGGGCTGGTGCTGGGCTCCTGCTGGGCTGGTGTTGGGCTCCTGCTGGACCGGTGGTGGGCTCCTGCTGGGCTGGTGCTGGGCTCCTGCTGGACCGGTGGTGGGCTCCTGCTGGGCTCCTGCTGGGCTGGTGGTGGGCTCCTGCTGGGCTGGTGGTGGGCTCCTGCTGGACCGGTGGTGGGCTCCTGCTGGGCCGGTGGTGGGCTCCTGCTGGGCTGGTGTTGGGCTCCTGCTGGGCTGGTGGTGGGCTCCTGCTGGGCTGGTGGTGGGCTCCTGTTGGGCTGGTGGTGGGCTCCTGCTGGTCTTGTGGTGGGCTCCTGCTGGGCTGGTGATGGGCTTGTGCTTTTCACAGATCCTGAAAGGTATGGGATCCCATGTACCTGTAGTACTAAGTATGATGTCTGTCCATTATTCCTGTGGATAAATGTCTGTTAGTGGAAATTCTTTAACATAAAACATCCCTGGTGGCCTAGAGCAGTAATACATGTATTAATAATGTTCCTGATGGTCTCAGTATGTTTCGGTACTGAAAGCCCAATCATGAACCAGGAAGATCAGGATGAACAGTATTATAATTAATTAATTTATTCATGTATTTATTTATTTAGAAAAAAAAAAAGAAAAGCATTATAACAAATTCTTTTTTCCCCCAGCGACGGCGGAGGAAGGTCTGGTGCGGCTGGTGAACGGGTCTGGTCCTCATGAAGGGCGCGTTGAAGTTTTCCACGACAAGCGCTGGGGCACCGTGTGTGACGACGGCTGGGACAAGAAGGACGGCGATGTGGTGTGCAGGATGCTGGGGTACAAGGGCGCGGAGGAGGTGTACAGGACCGCCAAGTTTGGCCAAGGTAAGAAGAAAACCCACGAGAAGGAAATACTGAGACAAGTCACCAGCTCCACCAGACGTGGGCAGTGACGGTGCGCCGAGCCGGGAACTGAGCAAAAAGAACAATAGCAACTCATTAGTAAAGACAACAGTCTCATCAGGCAGGGCTCACTTCAGCTTACTAATGACACTATTAATGGGCCCGCACCCTGACCGCTCATCTGGAGCGCAAATACTTCAAACGCAACTAAAAATCTTAGTTACATAATTGGAATTCTTCTGATACTTCTCCATTCACCTCCAGAGCTGCAATCACAGCGCTGCTGGCTTCAGTGTGGCAGCACGCTACCCCATCAGCGACTGGTGAGAAGATGCCAGGCTGTCAGACTTTCTGGACTATCAGTTGCCAGGCTGTCAGACTTTCTGGACTATGAGATGCCAGGCTGTCAGACTTTCTGGGCTATAAGATGCCAGGCTGTCAGACTTTCTGGGCTATAAGATGCCAGGCTGTCAGACTTTCTGGACTATCAGATGCCAGGCTGTCAGACTTTCTGGACTATGAGATGCCAGGCTGTCAGACTTTCTGGGCTATAAGATGCCAGGCTGTCAGACTTTCTGGGCTATAAGATGCCAGGCTGTCAGACTTTCTGGACTATCAGATGCCAGGCTGTCAGACTTTCTGGGCTATAAGATGCCAGGCTGTCAGACTTTCTGGACTATCAGATGCCAGGCTGTCAGACTTTCTGGACTTTCAGATGCCAGGCTGTCAGACTTTCTGGACTATCAGATGCCAGGCTGTCAGACTTTCTGGGCTATAAGATGTCAGGCTGTCAGACTTTCTGGGCTATAAGATGCCAGGCTGTCAGACTTTCTGGGCTATAAGATGTCAGGCTGTCAGACTTTCTGGGCTATAAGATGCCAGGCTGTCAGACTTTCTGGACTATCAGATGCCAGGCTGTCAGACTTTCTGGGCTATAAGATGCCAGGCTGTCAGACTTTCTGGGCTATAAGATGTCAGGCTGTCAGACTTTCTGGACTATAAGATGCCAGGCTGTCAGACTTTCTGGACTATAAGATGTCAGGCTGTCAGACTTTCTGGACTATAAGATGCCAGGCTGTCAGACTTTCTGGACTATAAGATGCCAGGCTGTCAGACTTTCTGGACTATGAGATGCCAGGCTGTCAGACTTTCTGGACTATAAGATGCCAGGCTGTCAGACTTTCTGGACTATCAGATGCCAGGCTGTTGAACTTTCTGGACTATCAGACTCCTGGCAGTCAGACTTTTTTGGATTGTCAGATTTCAGACTGTCAGACTTTCTGGATTACCAGATTCCAGACTTTCTGGATTACCAGATTCCAAACTGTCAGACCTTCTGAATTACCAGATTACAGACGGTCAAACTTTCTGGATTACCAAATTACATATTGCCAGGCTTTCTAGATTCCAAGCTTTCTGGATTACCAGATTCCAGACTTTCTGGATTGCCAGATTCCAGACTGTCTGGATTACCAGATTTCAATGGCAGATTTTTTGGATTACCAGATTCCAGACTGTCAAACTTTCAGGATTACCAGATGCCAGGCTTTCTGGATTACCAGATTCCAGACTACCAAATGCCAGACTGTCAGGCTTTCTGGATTACCATATTCAAGACTGTCAGGCTTTCTGGATTACCAGATCCCAGACTGCCAGGCTTTCTGGATTATCAGTCTCCAGACTTTCTGGATTACCAGATTCCAGATTCCCAGGCTTTCTGGATTACCAGATTCCAGACTTTCTGGATCACCAGATTCCAGACTTTCTGGATTATCAGATTCCAAACTACCAGATTCCAGACTGTCAGACTTTCTGGATTACCAGATTCCAGACTGTCAGACTTTCTGGATTACCAAATTCCAGACTGTCAAACTTTCTGGATTACCAGATTCCAGACTGTCAGACTTTCTGGATTACCAGATTCCAGACTGTCAGACTTTCTGGATTACCAGATTCCAGACTGTCAGACTTTCCGGATTACCAAATTCCAGACTGTCAGACTTTCTGGATTACCAGATTCCAGACTGTCAGACTTTCTGGATTACCAGATTCCAGACTACCAGATTCCAGACTGTCAGACTTTCGGGATTACCAGATTCCAGGCTGTCAGACTTTCTGGATTACCAGATTCCAGACTACCAGATTCCAGACTGTCAGACTTTCGGGATTACCAGATTCCAGGCTGTCAGACTTTCAGGATTACCAGATTCCAGACTGTCAGACTTTCTGGACTATGAGCTGCTGGACTGTAGGACTCTGAGCTGCGGTATTATATACGCGTGCGGCTCGTCTCCCCCTCCAGATGGGAGTCATTAGAGCCGGGCTGTGGAGCGGCACAGAACATGATGGGGTCTTCCTCCCGGGATCTCGGGGCTCTCGTTACTTTCTCATCAGGGATCTGGAGACTTCAGGTCCTAATTTGCTTAAGACACTTTCTGCACTTAAAGGAGAGAACATGAATCCTGCGCTCCGGGAAAAAGATCACATTAACCCTTGACAGTTTGATAAATATAACCCGTCAGCACACGGGATCAGCGCACTCCTCTCCTGAAATCCTCTGTGCTGCTGTGGACGCCCCTTTCGTGCCCCTTTGTATAGAGCGCATTGTATCATGAGAAATACATGTGTGACTTGTGGTCTGGACATTTACGGGAATAGTAACTGCGCCGCCCGATAAGGATCTGAACATGTGGGCGACTACACACAAATACCGGGTGAGTGACAGCGGCGCAGCGAGCATGGCGGCGGAGCATGGCGGCGGAGCATGGCGGCGGCGGCAGCTGTGGATTTCCTCGTATCTGGGTTACAATCAAATGAATATAAACAGAGGAGACCGCGCGGCTTCATATATACAACAGCAATCTGCAACAACAGAACAAGCCATCTGCAACAACAGAACAAGCAATCTGCAACAGGGCACCAGATTTCTGACCGAGAGCACAGTTATCAAACCTATTAGTATATATATCGCCAGAATACAAGAAATGGGAAAAAGGGATTGGGATTTATAGAAAAAATAGGGACAGAGGAGTATGGAAAGGTCAAAGGGTCTGTAAGGGACAGAGGAGTCTGGAGGAGGGAAACTGAGGAGTCTGGAAGAAGACCGAAGAGTCTGGAGGGGACAGAGGAGTCTGGAGGGGGGATAAAGGAGTCTGGGGGAGGGGAACTGAGGGATTTGGAAGATAACAGATGAGTCTGGAGGGGACAGAGAAGTCTGAAAGGGACACAGGAGTCTGGACGGGACAGAGGAGTCTTGGGGAGGGGAACTGAGAGAACTGGAAGAGGATAGAGGTGTCTGGTGAAGATGAACTGAGGGATCTGGAAGAGGACAAAAGAGTCTGTTAGAGGACAGAGGAATCTGTAGGGGACAGAAGAGTCTGGAGGAGGGAAACTGAGGAGTTTGGAAGAGGACAGAGGAGTCTGTAGGGGACAGAGGAGTCTGAAAGGGACAGAGGAGTCTGAAAGGGACACAGGAGTCTGGACGGGACAGAGGAGTCTTGGGGAGGGGAACTGAGAGAACTGGAAGAGGATAGAGGTGTCTGGTGAAGATGAACTGAGGGATCTGGAAGAGGACAAAAGAGTCTGTTAGAGGACAGAGGAATCTGTAGGGGACAGAAGAGTCTGGAGGAGGGGAACTGATGAGTTTGGAAGAGGACAGAGGAGTCTGTAGGGGACAGAGGAGTCTGGGGGAGGGGAACTGACGGTTCTGGAAGAGGACAGAGGGCACAGAGGAGTCTGGGGGATTGGAACTGAGGGATCTGGAAGAGGACAGAAGAGTCTGGAAGAGGACAGAGGAGTCTGGAAAGGCTAAAGCAGTCTGGGGAGAGGAACTGATGAGTCTAGAAGAGGGCAGAGGAGTCTGTTGGAGGGGAACTGGGGGATCTGGAAGAGGACAGAAGAGTCTGGAAGAGAACAGAGGAGTCTGGGGGAGGGGAACTGAGGAGTCTGGAAGAGAACAGAGGAGTCTGGGGGAGGGGAACTGGGGGATCCGGAAAAGGACAGAAGAGCCTGGAAGAGAACAGAGGAGTCTGGGGAGGGGAACTGAGGGATCTGGAAGAGGACAGAGAAGTCCGGAAGGGATAGAAGAACCTAGGGGAGGGGAACTGAGGGACCTGAAAGGGAACACAGGAGTCTGGGAGAGGGCAACTAAAGAATCTGGAAGAGGACAGAGGAGCCTGGAGCAGGACAACGGAGTCTGGGGAGGGGAACTGAGGAGTCAGGAAGAGAGCAAAGGAGTCTGTGGGAGGGGAAATGGGGGATCTGGAAGAGGACAGAAAAGTCTGAAAGAGGACAGAGGAGTCTTGGGGAGGGGAACTGAGGGACCTGGAAGAGAACACAGGAGTCTTGAGGGCACAGAGGAGTCTGGGGGAGGGCAACTGAGGTATCTGGAAGAGGAAAGATTAATTTGGAGGGTACAGAGGAGCCTGGGGGAGAGGAACTAAGAAACCTGGAAGAGGACAGAGGAGCCTGGAAGAGGACAAAGGAGTCTGGAGGTGACAGAAGAGTCTGTGGGAGGGCATGAATCTGGAAGAGGACAGAATAGACTGGGGGAGGAGAAAAGTGTCTGGAGGAGAGGGACAACAGAGGAGTCTTCAGAGGAAAAAAAGGTGTCTATAGGGGATGAGGAGCCTGGAATTGGAGAGCAGAGAAGTCTGGAGGAGGAAAACAGGGGACTCTGGAGAAGTAGAGCAGAGGAGTCTGGAGAAGGAGAACAGAGTATTCTGTAGGAGGAGAGCAGAGCAGTCTGTAGGAGGAGAGCAGAGCAGTCTGTAGGAGGAGAGCAGAGCAGTCTGTAGGAGGAGAGCAGAGCAGTCTGTAGGAGGAGAACCGAGTATTCTGGAGGAGAGAAAAGTATTCTGGAGGAGGAGAACAGAGTATTCTGGAGGAGGAGAGCAGAGGAGTCTAGAGATAGAGAGCAGAGTTGTCTGGAGATGGAGAACAGTGAGTCTGGAGGACAGGGGCAACAGAGGAATCTATAGGGTAAAGAGGAGTCAGCAAAGTATGAGGAGTTGGGAGGAGGAGGACTGGAGATGGAGAATAGAGGAGTATGGAGGGGACAAAGCAGTCTGGAGTGAAGAGTAAGCTATGAAGAAGCCAGAGGATACAGAGGGATCTGGAGGGTATAGCAGTCTGCAGTGGATTTCTCCTCATGAACTCTTGGCCGCCCGACATCTTTGTGTTCAATCATAAACCAAACAACTTCAATGTCTTGTCCTTCTCATTATCTACAAGTGAGGACCTGGCACCACGTGAGATCTCTGTGAGATCCTGACTGATCAACCTGGCGTAACGAAGGCATCAGAATTACATTTACCACATCCCTTATCTTCCTTCCGATGGGTGCCTTGGATATCACTTTGTGGGTGAAACCCCCGGACCACCTGTGTAATTGGATCCTGTACATAAGCGGCCCTAGGACTTTCCTGGACTTGGATCACAATTAAACATCTCCGATATCCCCTTGCATCTGGGACCATCACTGGTCGGACTCCTTTAGGCTTTCCCAGCCGGCACATTCCATGATTTCTTCTTGTTCAGAACAGAACGAGGCTTAATCCGAGCACTGTTTATACTAAGTGATTGGTGACGGCTCAGTAATGAGACCTGTCGGGCGCAGACGGAGTGGAGTTTATTACCATTAATCCTAATTAATAAACATAACGCGGCTCCGTTCCGGAGAGGCCAATGGAAGGTGTTGGCAGACGCATTAATTCTGGGAGCTGGTACATTTCTCATTACAAAGATGTCTTACAAGGCACGAATGACAATTAGAGACAGGTTATATGAAACCCCGTCCGCACAATTCGGCAACATGTCACTCAAGCTCTGCTCACTAGGATTAGGTCATGTTCCAAAATTTAGGATTTTCAAAAAGAGCTCTGACCTGGTGGTGGCTGTACTTCCATGGCCAGAGCGCCATTTCTTGCCCCAAGAACCGATTCTTCTTGTAGGAACCAAGAAAACATTAGGAAGTCTACAGGACGATACCCCCGGCAGGAGCTGTTGACATCTTACAAATCCAACCAGAACTCTACTTTGTATTACGAGGACTGGATGAGGACAAGGACTGGTTTGGCTTATAATTTGGTTAAGGCCCTTTAGCAATCTACAGAAGACATCAGAGGGAACATTTTCATTATTCTGGAGAGACAACTTAGATGTTTGGAGAAACTGCTGAAGAAGTCCTGATGCCATCATTGTAAAGATTTTTGCCGAATATTGAAGACCATTTATCCTCTTCCGACGAGCAGATGTACTATTATGACTTAATGAATGCACCGTAAAAGCCTACTTGTTGCTTTTTCAACCTGACCTTTCGAAAGGCTACACCTACGTTTCAAGGGTGCTCACCTTCACGCCATGTCTTACGACCATTCGAAAGCTCATTTGGAGTCTGGGGCTTCCAGGTATGTTTGTTCTTTCTCCAACTCTTGTTTTCTAAAGTTGCCCTCATATGTGATGGTTGGAGTAAGTTTAATGTAAAAACTGATGGACGGCCACGGCCAAAAACTGCCCAGTATTGTTTGATTGACAGTCCAGGATATGTCAACTCAAGCCTGGTCGAAATTTCATGCATGTGCCGATGTGTGCCGTTTTTTTAATATTGTATTTGCCTTGGCCTTATCTGCCCAGTGGGTATATCCCAGAACTACTCAGATGACAAATCAAGCCAAACTGGCCAGGTTTTGGCCATGACCATCCTCTTCTCCCAAGCGGCTCCATGAATATCCATGATGACACACTGCTTTATCAACTCCTTAAAATTTTATTGTACAAATTGGAAACCTGGCATTTCCATAATGTGTGGCTTCAAGGTTTAGTGATTGATGAAAGCAAACAGTAAAAGGATGTCCTACCTCTCAGAGTTGGAATTGGCATGGCCATCAACCAACCCTTCTGCTCCAAAAACTACAGAAAAGTCAAAAAACAAATTTCTCCATCTTGACATAGATTGCAGAACATGAAATTTACCATTTTTCGTGACACCATAACAAATATATTTCAACAGCCTCCTGTGCCAATACTGGTCTGACTTCAGATGATTTGGCATGGCCATCAACCAACCCTTCTGCTCCAAAAACCATGTAAAAGCCAGAAACCAAATTTTTCCCTAAAACATCCATCTTCACTCAAAATTACAGAACTTGAAGTTCCCCATTTTTCGTGACACCATAACAAAAATAATTACTTGCCTCCTGTGCCAATACTGGTCTGACTTTAGATGATATGGTATGGCCATCAACCAACCCTTCTGCTCCAAAAACCATGTAAAAGCCAGAAGCCAAATTTTTCCCTAAAACATCCATCTTCCCTCAAAATTACAGATCTTGAAGTTCCCCATTTTTCGTGACACCATAACAAATATATTTCACCAGCCTCCTGTGCCAACACTGGTCTGACTTTGGGTGATATTTTCTGTATCCTGGCATTTTCGGGGCCGAAAAATATTTCATGTTATCCCATATCAATGGAATTTTTTCATGGACGATCATTAGTGGAGAACCCTAATGGCACCCTAGCAATAGCAGAATCATGAAGCCACTCGCATGACTCCTGTTGGCCATGCTCTGAATTCGGGGACCATTCACCTGCCCTGTGAAGGGGTTCTTCTCGTACTACATGACCTACCAGTGCTGTTAATGTACATGACCTCAGCTGGAATATTTCATATCCAGCTAAGATGATATTACATTAAGAGAATGAAATGTGGTGAGTTTTTGGTCTCGGGATTATTTTCTCTGGCCGCTCCATTTCTCGTACAAGTGGATCTATTGATTTTCTCGTACTCGCGTTCCTTCAGAATAATTGCTGTAAATTGTGTTTAGTCTGAGAATCTGGCAACAAGAAAGACTGAACTAATCCCACGTACAAACATGTTTCCCTCACGGTCCAAGAGAGGTGCAGAAATGCAAGACGGTGCCAGCGCAGCCAACACAGCCCTCGTGTGCCAGGATACGTGCCGGGGTTTATGTACGATTCACATAATAAGCTCCATCAGAAAGAATGAAACCAAACAACCAAATGTTTTGAGCATTTCTAGAACTAAACGAATGGAACAAAGTAACAAAAATAATTTCGATATAGAAAAATTGACCAAAATGCGTTTTACTGCTCCCCAAGGATGTGGTCAACTCTTCTGGTGACGCCTTCTATGACCCTACAGACCAGTGGTTCTCCTAAGCTTAGTCATAGATTGCACTAAAATGATCCTACACTGTTTTACACCTATGAAACTCTCAACTTTTGGAGACACTTTTTTGCAAACACTCAACTTGTCCCCTATCTGGAGACATACCGCCCTAACAGACGTGGAGCCGAGGATATAGACCATAAAACCTCCAGACCAGTTCTAGCTGCCATAGATGTGGCACAGTTGTCCATTGCCCTAGAAATGTTCAATACGAGAACCCAAGAAGGTTCGTAGTCGCTGAGGTGTCCAGTGCTCTGTCTCCAGGGAGGACCACCTCGTCTTCTATCACCCGTCCTGTTTCTCCATCTTGTTTTATGCTATGGGCATCCTCCAGTTCATCTTTCAGCATCGGAAATGTTGGTCTTCTAAGTATTTGTCAGTCAGGACATTTATACACGTTCCTCCTGCTCAATAGGAAAAAGAGAACTCGGTCCAGAAACTCAGAATTACAAATCAGGAGCAAGTGCGGCCCCCAGAAATCACCATCTGTATATACAAATCCCCAGGAAACAACTTCATATTACAACCCAAAGGGTGGCTGCACCAACGCCTCAGGGATAATACACACAGTGATGTCACAGTACAGGGATAATACACACAGTGATGTCACAGTACAGGGATAATACACACAGTGATGTCACAGTACAGGGATAATACACACAGTGATGTCACAGTACAGGGGTAATACACACAGTGATGTCACAGTACAGGGATAATACACACAGTGAGGTCACAGTACAGGGATAATACACACAGTGATGTCACAGTACAGGGATAATACACACAGTGATGTCACAGTACAGGGATAATACACACAGTGAGGTCACAGTACAGGGATAATACACAAAGTGATGTCACAGTACAGGGATAATACACACAGTAATGTCACAGTACAGGGATAATACACACAGTGATGTCACAGTACAGGGATAATACACACAGTGATGTCACAGTACAGGGATAATACACACAGTGATGTCACAGTACAGGGATAATACACAAAGTGATGTCACAGTACAGGGGTAATACACACAGTGATGTCACAGCACAGGGGTAATACACACAGTGATGTCACAGTACAGGGATAATACACACAGTAATGTCACAGTACAGGGATAATACACACAGCGATGTCACAGTACAGGGATAATACACACAGTGATGTCACAGTACAGGGGTAATACACACAGTGATGTCACAGTACAGGGGTAATACACACAGTGATGTCACAGCACAGGGGTAATACACACAGTGATGTCACAGTACAGGGATAATACACACAGTGATGTCACAGTACAGGGGTAATACACACAGTGATGTCACAGTACAGGGGTAATACACACAGGGATGTCACAGTACAGGGATAATACACACAGCGATGTCACAGTACAGGGATAATACACACAGTGATGTCACAGTACAGGGGTAATACACACAGTGATGTCACAGTACAGGGGTAATACACACAGTGATGTCACAGCACAGGGGTAATACACACAGTGATGTCACAGTACAGGGATAATACACACAGTAATGTCACAGTACAGGGATAATACACACAGTGATGTCACAGTACAGGGGTAATACAGACAGTGATGTCACAGTACAGGAATAATGCACACAGGGATGTCACAGTACAGGGATAATGCACACAGTGATGTCACAGTACAGGGGTAATACACACAGTGATGTCACAGTACAGGGGTAATACACACAGGGATGTCACAATACAGGGGTAATACAGACAGTGATGTCACAGTACAGGGGTAATACACACAGTGATGTCACAGTACAGGGGTAATACAGACAGTGATGTCACAGTACAGGGGTAATACACACAGTGATGTCACAGTACAGGAATAATGCACACAGTGATGTCACAGTACAGGGATAATGCACACAGTGATGTCACAGTACAGGGGTAATACACACAGTGATGTCACAGTACAGGGGTAATGCACACAGGGATGTCACAGTACAGGGATAATGCACACAGTGATGTCACAGTACAGGGGTAATACACACAGTGATGTCACAGTACAGGGGTAATACACACAGTGATGTCACAGTACAGGGGTAATACAGACAGTGATGTCACAGTACAGGAATAATGCACACAGTGATGTCACAGTACAGGGATAATGCACACAGTGATGTCACAGTACAGGGGTAATACACACAGTGATGTCACAGTACAGGGGTAATACACACAGGGATGTCACAGTACAGGGATAATACACACACTGATGTCACAGTACAGGGATAATACACACAGTGATGTCACAGTACAGGGATAATACACACAGTGATGTCACAGTACAGGGATAATACACACAGTGATGTCACAGTACAGGAATAATACACACAGTGATGTCACAGTACAGGGATAATACACACAGCGATGTCACAGTACAGGGATAATACACACAGTGATGTCACAGTACAGGGGTAATACACACAGTGATGTCACAGTACAGGGGTAATACACACAGTGATGTCACAGTACAGGGATAATACACACAGTGATGTCACAGTACAGGGGTAATACACACAGTGATGTCACAGTACAGGGGTAATACACACAGTGATGTCACAGTACAGGGGTAATACACACAGTGATGTCACAGTACAGGGGTAATACACACAGTGATGTCACAGTACAGGGGTAATTTGTACCTCACATGTTGGAAAAGAGTTAAAGGTTTTTGTGCTGCTAGAATAACCACTGAGGCCAACAGTTACATGTATATACAGTCATGGCCAAAAGTGTTGGCACCTTAAAATTGTTCCAGAAAATGAAGTATTTCTTCCAGAATATTGTTACAACTACACATTTTGTTATACACAGGTTTATTTCCTTTGTGTGTATTGGAACAAAAAAAAACAAAACCGTAGCATAAAAGGCAAAATGGACATAATTTCACAGAAAACCTCAAAAATGCGAAGGAAAAAATTGTTGACACCTTTCCAAAATTGTGAATAAACAACTTTGTTCCCAGCATGTGATGTTCGTTCAGACTCCCCTGTGACAAGTAACAGGTGTGGGCAATATGAAAATCACACCTGAATCCAGATAAAAAGGGGAGAAGTTAAGGGGGCCAACAATTTGGGGGTTTTGTATGAAGTTATGGTCAATGTTTTCAAATATTAATCTTTCTAGTGATGATAGTCGATATAAGGAACATATAATCATATCTCCAGGATCTGCTTTTTATAGAGGACATTGAGGGTTCCTGACTCTCACACATCCTGGCTTTTTTTTTTCCGAATTTTTTGGAACAATGCTTAACTTTATATTTTTTATATATATTTATATATTATTTCTTTGTGTTTTTGTAGGTACTGGACGCATCTGGATGGACGATGTTGCCTGTAAAGGAACCGAGGAGTCCATAGTACAGTGCATTTTCTCCAGCTGGGGCAAGACCAACTGCGGCCACGCGGAAGATGCTGGTGTGACCTGTATCAAACAGTGATCCACAGGGCAGAAGACACTGGAACCTTGATCATGGAGACGTTAGGTCCAATCCAGGCGTAGAGGGTCACCGCATCTTATGTTGTGTCTTGTGGCCCCAGCATTACGAGGGAGATCTTTACAGATGACCGTTGGATGAGACTTTGCTTCTTCACTGTCTTCTTCAGGCTCATTAGGAGGAGAACAAAGACGGAGACGCTTCCAATCCCACTGTTTATGAAGCCAAAGAAATATTCAGGGCCGGCGCAATACTATTTCATGCGGAAACCATGACCCGGCCAATGGCACCCAATTTGGTGGCGTCTGTCCATGTTTAGCGTTATGGCACCCAAGGTACGAATGAAGGCAGGTTCTCACACAGCGCCATTTACATGTAAAATACGCCATATAAGACGTCTATCGCGCCCCCGCTCTACCAGGAACCTACAAGCAATATACACAAAAAACTGACCAAAAAAAATCTGAGCAGATATTTACTCTACTCGTTTTTATCTGATGAACGTTTCTTTTATTTTTTTGCTTTTTCACTTTTTTTGACTTCATGTATTGAAAACCGAAGACTATAGCAGGACTATATTATCTCACGCAGGGAAGACAATATGGCGCAGTGGTAGGCAGCAGCCGTATGGTCGTGGTACAGCTTCTTTTTCTATTTTTTTTACTTCCGTAACTCGTACAGAGGGAAGACGTCGCTGAGCCAAATCGAGAATATATACTGAGGAATGTGCAGCGATAATGTGATTACATGGTATAAAGTAAAGAACATTTTTTACGAAGCCTGCGTCCTGTCATTATTCAGACTGAGCTGCTGAATCTAAGCTACGTGAGTTACTGTACCACATAGAATGGAGCAAAATATGGAAAAAAAACATGCCTGTACCATAGCTAGTTAACAAGTGGGGGTGAGTAGTAGTCAGCACTGAGCTGCATATGCTAGTACAAGTCAGACAGTTGAAGACGTCTTCGGAAAACAAGAAAGTTACAGCAAAAAGAAAAGCCTGCACCATAGCTAATTAACAAGTGGGGATGAGTAGCACTCGGTGTGGAGACACGGGGGTCAGTGGGTGCTCTCCTGTGTAGACACAGGGGTCAGTGGGTGCTCTCCTGTGGAGACACGGGGATCAGTGGGTGCTCTCTTGTGGAGACACAGGGGTCAGTGGGTGCTCTCTTGTGGAGACACGGGGGTCAGTGGGTGCTCTCCTGTGGAGACACGGGGGTCAGTGGGTGCTCTCCTGTGGAGACACGGGGGTCAGTGGGTGCTCTCATCCGCTGATCCGGCCGCCTTTAGAAAGACAGCGTGGCTCAGGGCTCATCCCAACTGAACGCCGACCTCCTTAACCGTGGGCGTAACACTACTCAGACAACACAGGGTGAGGGAATCACAATATTAAGACTTTATTGGATCCCCAAACAATTAATGGCACATGTGCCGCCCCCGTGCCAGCAACCGGCGCTGCTCGGATCCGGACCCGCTGCGTGGCTCGAGGGATCCTCCGGACTCGGGGGTCATACGGACATGCCGAATGGAAAGGGGAGGACGTAGTTGTACGGCCTTGGCCGTATTCGGTTCGTGACGCCACCCACGGTGTGTGGTGAAGTGGGACACCACCGCTGCTGTTGTGGGATACCCGGGGGAGATGTAATGGCAGCCGGATGTTAACCCCTCCGTGGGTAGGGATGGTTGCCCCGGGGCCCAGTGTCTCTGTGCAGGGTATGGCGGTGGCAGGGACTCACATGCCCGGACGGACCAGGGGATGTTTGGTTACTCACAAGCGAATGAATCACACGAGTCTTTTGGTAAACCAAGGTGCTCGTGGCCGACCGCCACGGCCGGTTGTACTCTGGTCCCCCACCCAGGCTGGTGGTCGCTGTCTCTTCCTCTGCACTAGTTGTGGTTGTGTGTTTAGACTTCACGGTATGGAACACGAGAGTCCTCTCCCAGCTTTCTGTGTGCCAGAGGAGCTGTGCCCGCTGACGCTGACCCTGACCCATGGGATCTATGGGCCCTGGCGGTTGCCCTCTTCCTCTCTGTGGGTGGTTGTCTTCTTTTGGGACTTTGGTTGGGACAGGACCTGTAATCCTGCCCTCAATCGGTTGATTAGCTAGGTCGTTGGTTCCGGTCCTGGCTTCAGGGTACGAGTACCCCCTCTGTGCGCGGTTTCCGTTCGGGTCTCCGGTGTCGGTACCGGCGGGCTACAACCCTGCTCTGGTCCTCCTCGGATCTGCCGAGCCGTCTTCCCGTCTCCTACTGACGGAGACCACCGTTTTCCACCTAGCCAAGGTACCAGGGCTCCGACCCTGGCACCGTTCAACTCGAACTTCTCCTTTGCTGGAGCTACATCTAGCCCCAGCCTCCACGCCTCTCAACTTGAACTCAATCTGGACTTGAACTGAACTGAACTGTTTTCCCGCCCCGGGCTGTCTAGACCCCTAGGTGGGCATTCCCTAACCACCTGGTACCACTCACTGGTGTGCCTGTCTTGCCCTGAGGGGGGTGACTAGGGTTTCAGGTCGGCTGTATGTGACCTAGGTGAGGGATGGTGTTGTGCGGGGGCCTAATGTGTGACTACCTGGTTTTGCCAGGGCGTCACACACATAACCAGCAAAACCACAGAATGTAACCGGCAACAGTTTCTCACCCTTCCGCTGGCTCACCAGGGATTAGATTGTCAATTTCTGTGTCTCAGAACTTCCAGGGCTACTTACTCCAAACCAGCAGCACTCCGCTTTCAGCGGGCACCCACCAAGAATGGAATAACCTCGGATATAGGAAGTTGGCTGAGGGCCGCAAAGCCTGTAGTCAGGTGACTGGATTGTCCCAAGCTGGATTCCTTGTTTAGGTAGTCCTTGATATCTCAGCCGATTCCTTGAATTCGATGCTGAAGTCCATGTAGTATAATAATCCAGGTACGGTTATGGCTGGCCAATCAGATCCGCAGGTCCTAGATTGGTAGCATGTAGCAAGAGTCTACCCGGGCAATGCATAGTCCTCCTTCTTATACCCCTGAGCTCTCCATTCAGACCATTGGGGTCTTCACGATTGGTGGATAAGACTGGGCTCTTATTGGCTAGATTTCAAGCCGTATACAAAATATCCCCAGTAGTAATGGTCTCTGGCAGAGATGAGGGAGAGACAGCTTAAGTTACATCGCATAGAAATACAATGGGAGGTTCGCATAATTGATTGGTCTGGGTATCTGACCTTCACTGGCCAAGGCAAGTACATGAGTCAACAAGAACTGTTAAGCTGGGTTCACACATAGCGACAGCGACAACGACATCGCTGTTACGTCACCATTTTCTGTGACGTAACAGCGACCTTGTAAGTCGCTGTTATGATCGCTGCTTAGCTGTCAAACACAGCGACGCAGCAGCGATCATAACATCGCTACATGTGCAGAGAGCAGGGAGCCGCGCACACTGCTTAGCGCTGGCTCCCTGCACTCCTAGCTACAGTACACATCGGGTTAATTAACCCGATGTGTACTGCAGCTATATGTGCACAGTGCAGAGAGCAGGGAGCCGCGCACACTGCTTAGCGCTGGCTCCTTGCTCTCCTAGCTACAGTACACACAGGGTTAATTACCCGATGTGTACTGCAGCTACATGTGCACAGAGCAGGAGCCGGCACTAGCAGCAAGAGCGGCGGACGCTGGTAATGAAGGTAAATATCGGGTAACCAGGGAAAGGTCTTCCCTTGGTTACCCGATGTTTACGCTGGTTACAGCTTACCGCAGCTGCCAGACGCCGGCTCCTCCTCCCTGCTCGCTTTATTTCGTCGCTCTCTCGCTGTCACACACAGCGATGTGTGTGTCACAGCGGGAGAGCGACGGCCAAAAAATGAAGCTGGACATTCAGCAACGACCGGCGACCTCACAGCAGGGGCCAGCTCGTTGCTGGATGTCACACACAGCGACAGCGACGGGACGTCGCTGCAACGTCAAAGAAAATGGTGACGTAGCAGCGACGTCGTTGTCGTCGTCGCTGTGTGTTACACCACCTTTACACTAGATTCCTGAGAGTCTTGTAGAAATAATGAGGGGCTTATCCCCCGTTTATAAACAAACTATCTTCATGGCTGGCTGAATGTTAAGAAACTTAACCCATGCTAGGCACTGACAGAGTCCATGTTGTCACACTCGGCACTGAACTAGAACAAGTCAGACAGTTGAAGACGTCTTATGAAAACAAGAAATATACAGCAGAAAGAAAAGCCTGCACCATAGCCAGCTAGCAAGTGGGGATGAGTAGCACTTGGCACTGAGCTGCTTATGCTGGTACTATGCAGACAGTTGAAGACTTGTTGCTTCTTGTGAAATTGTTGTAACCATTACGTTTGTCGTCTCCTTGTGAGTGAACCGATTCCGTGGACGACCTCATCCTTGCGCCACCCCCGAGTGAGGAGCCACTCTACTGTCAAAGGCCGCTGCACCCTATTCTATTTAAAGGGGTATCTATGTCTTTTTAAAGTTTTAAAGGGGTTTGCAACATAAGCAATCACCAAAATCAACCCCAATAGCATTTACAGATCATCAGGCCTAATACTAATACTTTATCAAGGAGATATAAGGGGCATTATTAATGTCTAAAGGGCATAATGTGGACAGTGCTAATTTACAGGGGGCACTCATGGGAATTGTTACTTTACGGGAGTACTTTACTACTTTATCAGGGCCTCATATGGGACAATAATATTGTGTGCAGGGACCTTTACTATGTGAGACACTAAGAATAATACCATTTACTGTTTGGGGAATTAGTGTAGGATGGAAAAAGTGCATTGCAAACCCTGTAGACACAAGTGATGGCTGGAAGAAGTCGTCATAGTGGTCTGGGCCAGATGAAAAGAAAGAAAATAACTGGAAACAATACTTTCCCTGTGATTTAAAGCCTAATATGTTGCCCAGATCTGCCCTCTATTCCTATGTAATCAGTGTACGGTGGTATTATTAGTCTCTGCATATTCATTTTTGGTCAAAACAGTATGGTAATCTCCTGGCACCCCTGACCATTTCTAATATATCATGGTCCTCAAGGTAAATACCTTTCTTGGCTACTCAGACTTTTGCAGAATATGGAGCAGATGTCAGCAATGTTTGTGTACCAGCGTTGATGAATCTGCATGTTATTATTGGTCTGAGGCCGCGGAGGTTTGGCCGGCCGTGACCACATATTCTGGGTACAGTGACTGTCTATGGTCGGCTCGGAGAAACTGCTTTATAAAAAACAATTCAATGGATGTCATATTCCAACATAAATCCATCACTGTCACCATTTGCAGAACACGTACGGGACACCCTCCGCCTTATGTTTCTTTCGGAGACTTAAGATGGACATCATTGAAGTGCAGCCGTTGATGACACCTCTTATGGTGTCTCCATATCGAGGGGCATTATTTGAACAGGGAATTTGCTTTACTCCACACATAGGGTTTCGCTATTTGCCCGGTACACCTTGCAGACATTGAAGGTGGAAGCCTGGTAATGGCCGGCAATGCTCCACTCTCCTTCATCAGTCTGGTGTTGGCCATGTGTTCCATCTTGGCCGGGGGGTGCGATTCATAGTAACATAGTAACAATACAATATTGACCAGCTATGCGCTCATTAGTGATCGGGCTGGCAGGGGTTAATCTCTGCTAGTCTGCTGGTTACCTCTTAGATCACAAATTGTGAGAGACCTATCACAGTTACTTCCCACCTTTTTAAGGTGGTGGAGCCTGTCTTCCCATGCTGACTATGGCTTTGCTAAACCAGTTCATGTACTATTGTGTTCATGTTGCTGGTGATTTATTGCATACTGCTTGGTGTGCTGTGGAAATCCTCTTGTCATCTGGTTATTTCCTCCCTGCTCTTTTTTTCCTCCTGATCACATATTGTCTTATATCTCCATTGTGCTAGCAGTGTGATAGACATTTTGGTTTCCTCGTTTGTGTTTATCTGTGGGTTTAACCACTCCTATCCCGGTCCTCCCCTGAGGAAGAGAAGAGGAGATACAAGGTCAGGGTTGGCCAGAAATAGGGCAAGGACGGCGGACCAGATATCTTTACCATTAGAAGTATCTCTGGGATTGGGAACAGCTAGGGCCTCCTAGCCTAAGGGCCAGTCTAGGAGCCCCGTTCCCCTGTTATCCCCTCACTCCCCATGATGAGGGCAGGGATGGTAGCCCAGACATCTCCACCATCAGAAGTATCTCTGGGATTAGGGACAACTAGGACCCCTTAGCCTGAGGGCCAGTCTAGGAGGCGCGGTCCCCTGTTATCCCCTCACTCCCCATGACAAAGGCAAGGAAGGAGGCCCAGACATCTCCACCATCAAAAGTATCTCTGGGATTATGGACAACTAGGGCCCCTTAGCCTGAGGGCCAGTCTAGGAGGCCCGGTCCTCTGCTATCCCCTCACTCCCTGTGACAAGGGCAGGGAAGGCGGTCCAGACATCTCCACCATCATAAGTATCTCTGGGATTAGCCTGAGGGATAGCCCAGGAGCCCCAGTCCCCTGTTATCCCCTCACACCCTGTGCCATAATGGTTTGGGCTGTTTTACTACATTTGGGCCGGAATGGCAACCATCACTGATGGAACAATGAAATTTGAATTTTTTAGGTCAAATTTATGCGGAAATAAGAAAAGTTCTGAAGGGTTCATAAGCTTTCCAGCACCTCTGTATATTGCCTTTACTTTCAGAGGGTTGAGCAGAGGACGGGCTCAAAATTCCGGGGTCATATTGCAAGATCTGGTGGGCTCGGTGCTGGAGTAAATAACCTGCTCTATCCCCTATAGTTACACTTGTAAGGGAAGAGCTGATGTGCAAGGTTTATCCACCAAGGTGTGTCTGTGGATTGGGTGCAGTCACCGGTGCCAGGTCCAGCAATAATTTCCCTCTAAGAAGACTTTTCCCCAAAAAAACACAAACCCAATATGTGGAGAATGTTTGGGGCAGAAAGTATCAATTTTTACTTCTGGGAATAATCTCTTAACCCTGGAACATATAGGCTCATCCTGATACATTCTGCTGAAAACTACGAGTAAAATTTCGGAATGATCTTGGAGTTAACGAGCGACCTCCTCCGACAATCCGGCTTCATTTCAGAGCGTGATTAATACATTCCGCCCAGATCTAAATTGGATTTAAAACTATTCATTTCTCCGTGTGTGGATTTCTGTTCATCTGTTTATACGACCATCAACGAAGCTTGACAAATGGAAAACACATGGCCGGGACGGGAGAACCGCAAAACACACAACGGCCGTGTCCAAGAACATTACCACCACGTAACCGGCGGGGCTTAGATTTATAGCAAATGAAGCAAGGAAAGGTTACAAGATGAAACAAAAATGTTCTTAAAAACATAAATTTGGGCAAAAAAAGTTTTAAAAAAAGTAATCTAAAAGTCATCTCGAAGTCCAGGACCAGGAATAATATCACCTGATCCCATCCAATTCTCTTCCATGTGACACCATGTGGCCAGTGGACACCACAAGGCAACTATAGTGCAAGGCAAGACTGCTGGAAACTCCATTATGTCCAGATGAATTATGTTTTGAGTCCATTGCCCCCACTGTAGTCTGAGTTTACACAACGTGTTAGAGAGGTAATCATGTTGATTGATGTTCATGAGGTTTATCATGTTGTCACAGGGTTTGTAATGACAGGACAGGAGCCCTTAGGCTGGCCCTCAGACTCGAGACCCTGCACTGTCCCTAATCTCGAAGGTAGGCTTGATGGTAGCCAGGTCTGAGCCCCCAGAGTCCCTTATCTTGGAGGTAGGGTTAACGGTATCCAGGTCCGAACCCCCAGCATCCCTTATCTCGAAGGTAGGCTTGATGGTAGCCAGGTCCGAGCCCCCAGTGTCCCTTATCTTGGAGGTAGGCTTGATGGTAGCCAGGTCCGAGCCCCTAGTGTGGAGACACGGGGCTCAGTGGGCGCTCTCGTCCACTAAAACCCGCCGCCTTTAGAAAGACAGCGTGGCTCAGGGCTCATCCCAACTGAACGCCGGCCTCCTTAACCGTGGGCGTAACACTACTCAGACAACACAGGGTTAGGGAACTACAATAATTAGACTTTATTGGATCCCCAAACAATTAACGGCACATAACGCATAACCAGCAAAACACACAAATGTAACAGGCAACAGAGTCTCACCCTTCCGCTGGCTCACCAGGGATTAGAATGTCCATGCCTCACAGGTTCCAAGCTGTCTGAGGTCTGCAAAGTCTGTAACAGGTGACTGAAATGTCCCAACTTGCGTGTCCTCCTTAGGTAGTCCTGGTTTGATGATAAAATCCTGGCAGCCGGAGTCGAAATCCCTAGGCTGTGGATATGGTCTCCAACCGGATCCGGAGTCCCTAGATTGAAGCCATAAGATGTCCTGATCCTCCAGTCAGCTCCAAAGAGCTTAGACTGAATCCATCAACCATCAACAACCCTGGTGGCTTAAAGAAGTCCTTTTTATAGCCACAACCTTCCCCTTGGATACACTGCGTCCTCATCGATTGGTTGGACAAGATTGCTTCTCCCATTGGAGGAATTTCAAGCTGCATGGATAATGTTCATTTAAATGATGTGCTTAGAAAGGCTGAGGGTGTACATGTAAACTGGGAGCCACTGACTAGACCATGGCTACTAAGGTAATTACATTATCAATACACAACTACAATACAATGGTTACTGGAAATGTCTGGAGAACAATAGTCTAGCTTTCAGTGGCCAACACAATTACATTGAGTCAACAAGAGTCTTGTAAAAACAATGAGGAACTTCTCCCCCATCTATAGACAATCTATCATGCTGTCTGGCTGGATTTTAAGAAACGTTAACCCATGAGAGTCCATGTCGTCACATTCCTCCCCCTTCTTAATATTAGCCAGACATGATAGGCTTCCGATCATCCTTCTCCTCTTGTCGGGAAAGCCCATCCGCATTTCCATGGTTCTTGCCCTGTTTATGGGAGATGGAAAAATTGTAAGATTGTAATGCCAGACTCCACCTGAGCAAGCGTCCGTTGTCCCCGGCAGTGCGATTTAGCCAACTCAATGGATTGTGGTCAGTGAGGACTGTGAACTCATTGCCATAGAGGTAGGGCTGCAATTTTTTTAGGGCCCAGACTATGGCCAGGCATTCTTTTTCTATGGTGGCATAAGCCCTCTCTCGGTCCAACAGTTTCCGGGTATGTCTGATATCTGTCGCTTCTGTGATGGACAAAGCTGCTCCCCTAGTGATACATCTTTTACCCCCATTTCCCTTTTGGAGTCCACTAATAGGTCTGGGATCTGGTCCAACTCTGGATCATCTAACTCTGGACAGCAAACTGCTAAATTGGTGACTTCTCGTTCCTCATAAGCTTTTAGCCTATTGATGTGGTAGGTACGCTCACGAACACCTGCTCGATCCAGGGCCACGGTGTAGTCAGTATTGCCACATTTCTTGGTAATGGTGAATGGACCCGCCCACATGGCTTGCAGCTTGTTTTTCCGCACCGGTACTAGTACTAGGACCTTCTGTCCACAGGCAAATTCTCGGGGCCGGGCAGTGCGATCATAACATCGTTTTTGCCTTTAATGAGCCACTTCTAAATTCCCATGGGCTAACGCCATGAGGTGCCTCATCCTTTCTCTAAACTTTTGAACATAGTCCAGTATGGGAACCTCTTCTGTGGGGAAGGTGCCCTCCCAACTCTCTCGTACCAGCTCTAGGGGCCCTCGTACTTTTCGGCCGTACAGCAATTCAAAGGGAGAGAACCCAGTGGAGTCCTGCGGCACCTCCCGGTAAGCAAAAAGGAGCTGCTGCAAGTTTTTCTCCCAGTCCCCCCCCTCGGACTCCACATATCGGCTAATGAGCTGTTTGAGCGTTTTGTTGAAGCGCTCACACAATCCATTTGTTTCAGGATGGTAGGGGGTTGTGCGCATGGGGCGGACTCCATGTTTTTCCCACAGGGTGTGAATCAGTTCACTTTGGAACTGTGCCCCCTGGTCAGTCAATACTTCCTGTGGAAACCCTACCCGGCTAAAGATGTCCAGTAGAGCTTGAGCCACGTGCTCTGCATCTATGGAGGTTAAGGCAACGGCTTCTGGGTAACGGGTGGCAAAGTCTACCAGGGTGAGGATGAATCTTTTTCCACTGCGGCTGGGGATGGCTAAGGGGCCTACTATATCAATGGCAACTCTCTGGAACGGTTCTCCTATCAAGGGCATGGGTTGAAGTGGGGCACGGCATGGGGCTCCCCCCATACGCTGACACACTGGGCAAGAGGCTCTGTATTTTTGCACTTCTTGAGTGACCCTTGGCCAGAAAAAACTACGCAGCAGGCGGGCCCGAGTCTTTTTGGTCCCCATGTGCCCAGCCGCAGGAACATCATGAGCTAAACGCAACAGTTGGGGTCGGTATGGCTGGGGTACCACAAGCTGATGTACACGGGTCCAGGGTTTTTCTGGGCAGGATGCGGGCTTCTCCCGATATAAGAGGCCTTTTTCCCATCTATATACCTCCCCCTGATTTCCTCCCCCAGGTTGGCTTGCCGCACTACGGATAAGCTCTAAGGTGGGGTCTGACAGTTGAGCTTCCCTGAACTCTTTACGATCTATCTCCCCCCAATCAATGGCCACAGTTGGGTCTGATGTACTCACATTTGTTGGCTCTGATGAGGAGGCTGAAGATTGAGGAGTTGGGTTCTCCTCTGATGGGCTGGAAGAAAGACCTGCACCAGGATGGTGTTTGGCTTGGCTGCGGGTGATGGCGGTGACAAACTGGCTGGATAGTCCTTGTCCTAGGTCATTTCCCAAAATTACAGGGGTGGGGAGGCCGTCCATGAGCCCCACTTCAACCTCTCCTTGGTCAGTTCCCCAGTCCAACTGCACTCGTGCCAGAGGGATGTTCGAGCGCTGGCCCCCAGCAAGGATGATGGTCACTTGGCGGCCAGGTAAATGATGTTCTGTGGGAACAATATCTGGGCTGACCAGGGTGATGGAAGTTAGCTGGTGTACGGTGTCCGGCCTGCCGTAGGGTGTGGACTGGATAAACCACTTCCTCAGCTATTGGTGTTTCTCGGGAGTAGCATTCCTCAGGTCTCGTTGGTTCATCTCGGCATATGTTGACTGGTAGACGGGCTCCAGGCATGGGGTCCCGGTTTTGTAGACACTCTTTGGCCATGTGTCCAAGGCGCCCACACGTATAACAGCGCCGTGAGTTAGACAAGTCACCCACCCTGTTGGTAAACCTTTGTCTTGTTGGGGCTTCTGTGGGGTAACGAGTTAGTCCAGCACGTGAGTCTGGGGGTCGCTTGGATCCATGGTTGAGGGACCTATTGGGCCTCCAGCTGGGTCGGTTGGCTGTAAATTCGTCAGCCAATTGCGCTGCTTGCTCTGGGGTGTCGGGCTTCCTGTCAGCTACCCATTCTCGGATTTCCGGGTCCATCTGCACCAGCAGCTGTTCAAGCACTATCACATCACGGAGGGCAGCAGCGGAGTGGGCAGCCCGTCCATCGAGCCAGCGATTACAGTGTCGTCGGAGTTGACTGCCAAATTCGACGTACGAGACACCCTGGCGAGACATAGTCCGGAACTTAGTGCGATGTCTCTCGGGTGTTATGGTAAAAAGGGCCAACAAAGTGTCCTTAATAATTCCGTAGTCCAAGCAGTCCTGAGGCCCAAGTGATCGGACAGCCCCCTGGGCCCGGACCGGCAAGCTTGTCCACAGGTATTTGGACCACTCATCTGTGGGCACCTGGTGCATACGCATTAGCATCTCAAAGTTTTGCAAGTGTTCATCTATCTCAGTGCTGGAATCATTAAACACTGGCACATCCCTGTAGCGAAGATGACTTCCTTGGTGGTGGTCTATCCTGGAGGTAGGTGCTGATGGTGAGGAAATTGGAAATCCAAACACAAATTGCAGAACACCAGCCCTCTCTTCCCTTGAAGCTTCAGGCCCCAATGCAGTAAACAATTCCTTGACTCGGTCTGCTTGGGTTTGGTTTGTTTCCAGACTGTCACTGGATCTAGGATGAGATACAGGGTTTACCTCCTCTGATACCACAACGGCAGTGTCCTCATCATCCTCTGCATCATTCTGGGCATCCCAACAGACTAATTTCCGGATCAAGTCTGACCGAGTGTCAGTGTTCCTGTAGTCAATCTTTCGCATCTGGCACAGATCCTGTAGCATCCATTTACTGCTGCGGTCGTAACTCCTCTCTGGTCCTTGTCCCATGGCTGAGCTGGTGGGGTTGGACATGGCAGCGTCCGAAACCTGAATGCCTCCCCTATGGCCTGCTGGGTATGCTTATGTGCCTCCCTGGTTGTTGAGCCCTGGACGGTGTCCGAAAACACCAGTCCACTGCAGCTCCCCTGGGTAAACCAGGCTGAGTAGTATCCCACCGCTGCCACCAATTGTGGAGACACGGGGCTCAGTGGGCGCTCTCGTCCACTAAAACCCGCCGCCTTTAGAAAGACAGCGTGGCTCAGGGCTCATCCCAACTGAACGCCGGCCTCCTTAACCGTGGGCGTAACACTACTCAGACAACACAGGGTTAGGGAACCACAATAATTAGACTTTATTGGATCCCCAAACAATTAACGGCACATAACGCATAACCAGCAAAACACACAAATGTAACAGGCAACAGAGTCTCACCCTTCCGCTGGCTCACCAGGGATTAGAATGTCCATGCCTCACAGGTTCCAAGCTGTCTGAGGTCTGCAAAGTCTGTAACAGGTGACTGAAATGTCCCAACTTGCGTGTCCTCCTTAGGTAGTCCTGGTTTGATGATAAAATCCTGGCAGCCGGAGTCGAAATCCCTAGGCTGTGGATATGGTCTCCAACCGGATCCGGAGTCCCTAGATTGAAGCCATAAGATGTCCTGATCCTCCAGTCAGCTCCAAAGAGCTTAGACTGAATCCATCAACCATCAACAACCCTGGTGGCTTAAAGAAGTCCTTTTTATAGCCACAACCTTCCCCTTGGATACACTGCGTCCTCATCGATTGGTTGGACAAGATTGCTTCTCCCATTGGAGGAATTTCAAGCTGCATGGATAATGTTCATTTAAATGATGTGCTTAGAAAGGCTGAGGGTGTACATGTAAACTGGGAGCCACTGACTAGACCATGGCTACTAAGGTAATTACATTATCAATACACAACTACAATACAATGGTTACTGGAAATGTCTGGAGAACAATAGTCTAGCTTTCAGTGGCCAACACAATTACATTGAGTCAACAAGAGTCTTGTAAAAACAATGAGGAACTTCTCCCCCATCTATAGACAATCTATCATGCTGTCTGGCTGGATTTTAAGAAACGTTAACCCATGAGAGTCCATGTCGTCACATTCCTCCCCCTTCTTAATATTAGCCAGACATGATAGGCTTCCGATCATCCTTCTCCTCTTGTCGGGAAAGCCCATCCGCATTTCCATGGTTCTTGCCCTGTTTATGGGAGATGGAAAAATTGTAAGATTGTAATGCCAGACTCCACCTGAGCAAGCGTCCGTTGTCCCCGGCAGTGCGATTTAGCCAACTCAATGGATTGTGGTCAGTGAGGACTGTGAACTCATTGCCATAGAGGTAGGGCTGCAATTTTTTTAGGGCCCAGACTATGGCCAGGCATTCTTTTTCTATGGTGGCATAAGCCCTCTCTCGGTCCAACAGTTTCCGGGTATGTCTGATATCTGTCGCTTCTGTGATGGACAAAGCTGCTCCCCTAGTGATACATCTTTTACCCCCATTTCCCTTTTGGAGTCCACTAATAGGTCTGGGATCTGGTCCAACTCTGGATCATCTAACTCTGGACAGCAAACTGCTAAATTGGTGACTTCTCGTTCCTCATAAGCTTTTAGCCTATTGATGTGGTAGGTACGCTCACGAACACCTGCTCGATCCAGGGCCACGGTGTAGTCAGTATTGCCACATTTCTTGGTAATGGTGAATGGACCCGCCCACATGGCTTGCAGCTTGTTTTTCCGCACCGGTACTAGTACTAGGACCTTCTGTCCACAGGCAAATTCTCGGGGCCGGGCAGTGCGATCATAACATCGTTTTTGCCTTTAATGAGCCACTTCTAAATTCCCATGGGCTAACGCCATGAGGTGCCTCATCCTTTCTCTAAACTTTTGAACATAGTCCAGTATGGGAACCTCTTCTGTGGGGAAGGTGCCCTCCCAACTCTCTCGTACCAGCTCTAGGGGCCCTCGTACTTTTCGGCCGTACAGCAATTCAAAGGGAGAGAACCCAGTGGAGTCCTGCGGCACCTCCCGGTAAGCAAAAAGGAGCTGCTGCAAGTTTTTCTCCCAGTCCCCCCCCTCGGACTCCACATATCGGCTAATGAGCTGTTTGAGCGTTTTGTTGAAGCGCTCACACAATCCATTTGTTTCAGGATGGTAGGGGGTTGTGCGCATGGGGCGGACTCCATGTTTTTCCCACAGGGTGTGAATCAGTTCACTTTGGAACTGTGCCCCCTGGTCAGTCAATACTTCCTGTGGAAACCCTACCCGGCTAAAGATGTCCAGTAGAGCTTGAGCCACGTGCTCTGCATCTATGGAGGTTAAGGCAACGGCTTCTGGGTAACGGGTGGCAAAGTCTACCAGGGTGAGGATGAATCTTTTTCCACTGCGGCTGGGGATGGCTAAGGGGCCTACTATATCAATGGCAACTCTCTGGAACGGTTCTCCTATCAAGGGCATGGGTTGAAGTGGGGCACGGCATGGGGCTCCCCCCATACGCTGACACACTGGGCAAGAGGCTCTGTATTTTTGCACTTCTTGAGTGACCCTTGGCCAGAAAAAACTACGCAGCAGGCGGGCCCGAGTCTTTTTGGTCCCCATGTGCCCAGCCGCAGGAACATCATGAGCTAAACGCAACAGTTGGGGTCGGTATGGCTGGGGTACCACAAGCTGATGTACACGGGTCCAGGGTTTTTCTGGGCAGGATGCGGGCTTCTCCCGATATAAGAGGCCTTTTTCCCATCTATATACCTCCCCCTGATTTCCTCCCCCAGGTTGGCTTGCCGCACTACGGATAAGCTCTAAGGTGGGGTCTGACAGTTGAGCTTCCCTGAACTCTTTACGATCTATCTCCCCCCAATCAATGGCCACAGTTGGGTCTGATGTACTCACATTTGTTGGCTCTGATGAGGAGGCTGAAGATTGAGGAGTTGGGTTCTCCTCTGATGGGCTGGAAGAAAGACCTGCACCAGGATGGTGTTTGGCTTGGCTGCGGGTGATGGCGGTGACAAACTGGCTGGATAGTCCTTGTCCTAGGTCATTTCCCAAAATTACAGGGGTGGGGAGGCCGTCCATGAGCCCCACTTCAACCTCTCCTTGGTCAGTTCCCCAGTCCAACTGCACTCGTGCCAGAGGGATGTTCGAGCGCTGGCCCCCAGCAAGGATGATGGTCACTTGGCGGCCAGGTAAATGATGTTCTGTGGGAACAATATCTGGGCTGACCAGGGTGATGGAAGTTAGCTGGTGTACGGTGTCCGGCCTGCCGTAGGGTGTGGACTGGATAAACCACTTCCTCAGCTATTGGTGTTTCTCGGGAGTAGCATTCCTCAGGTCTCGTTGGTTCATCTCGGCATATGTTGACTGGTAGACGGGCTCCAGGCATGGGGTCCCGGTTTTGTAGACACTCTTTGGCCATGTGTCCAAGGCGCCCACACGTATAACAGCGCCGTGAGTTAGACAAGTCACCCACCCTGTTGGTAAACCTTTGTCTTGTTGGGGCTTCTGTGGGGTAACGAGTTAGTCCAGCACGTGAGTCTGGGGGTCGCTTGGATCCATGGTTGAGGGACCTATTGGGCCTCCAGCTGGGTCGGTTGGCTGTAAATTCGTCAGCCAATCGCGCTGCTTGCTCTGGGGTGTCGGGCTTCCTGTCAGCTACCCATTCTCGGATTTCCGGGTCCATCTGCACCAGCAGCTGTTCAAGCACTATCACATCACGGAGGGCAGCAGCGGAGTGGGCAGCCCGTCCATCGAGCCAGCGATTACAGTGTCGTCGGAGTTGACTGCCAAATTCGACGTACGAGACACCCTGGCGAGACATAGTCCGGAACTTAGTGCGATGTCTCTCGGGTGTTATGGTAAAAAGGGCCAACAAAGTGTCCTTAATAATTCCGTAGTCCAAGCAGTCCTGAGGCCCAAGTGATCGGACAGCCCCCTGGGCCCGGACCGGCAAGCTTGTCCACAGGTATTTGGACCACTCATCTGTGGGCACCTGGTGCATACGCATTAGCATCTCAAAGTTTTGCAAGTGTTCATCTATCTCAGTGCTGGAATCATTAAACACTGGCACATCCCTGTAGCGAAGATGACTTCCTTGGTGGTGGTCTATCCTGGAGGTAGGTGCTGATGGTGAGGAAATTGGAAATCCAAACACAAATTGCAGAACACCAGCCCTCTCTTCCCTTGAAGCTTCAGGCCCCAATGCAGTAAACAATTCCTTGACTCGGTCTGCTTGGGTTTGGTTTGTTTCCAGACTGTCACTGGATCTAGGATGAGATACAGGGTTTACCTCCTCTGATACCACAACGGCAGTGTCCTCATCATCCTCTGCATCATTCTGGGCATCCCAACAGACTAATTTCCGGATCAAGTCTGACCGAGTGTCAGTGTTCCTGTAGTCAATCTTTCGCATCTGGCACAGATCCTGTAGCATCCATTTACTGCTGCGGTCGTAACTCCTCTCTGGTCCTTGTCCCATGGCTGAGCTGGTGGGGTTGGACATGGCAGCGTCCGAAACCTGAATGCCTCCCCTATGGCCTGCTGGGTATGCTTATGTGCCTCCCTGGTTGTTGAGCCCTGGACGGTGTCCGAAAACACCAGTCCACTGCAGCTCCCCTGGGTAAACCAGGCTGAGTAGTATCCCACCGCTGCCACCAATTGTGGAGACACGGGGCTCAGTGGGCGCTCTCGTCCACTAAAACCCGCCGCCTTTAGAAAGACAGCGTGGCTCAGGGCTCATCCCAACTGAACGCCGGCCTCCTTAACCGTGGGCGTAACACTACTCAGACAACACAGGGTTAGGGAACCACAATAATTAGACTTTATTGGATCCCCAAACAATTAACGGCACATAACGCATAACCAGCAAAACACACAAATGTAACAGGCAACAGAGTCTCACCCTTCCGCTGGCTCACCAGGGATTAGAATGTCCATGCCTCACAGGTTCCAAGCTGTCTGAGGTCTGCAAAGTCTGTAACAGGTGACTGAAATGTCCCAACTTGCGTGTCCTCCTTAGGTAGTCCTGGTTTGATGATAAAATCCTGGCAGCCGGAGTCGAAATCCCTAGGCTGTGGATATGGTCTCCAACCGGATCCGGAGTCCCTAGATTGAAGCCATAAGATGTCCTGATCCTCCAGTCAGCTCCAAAGAGCTTAGACTGAATCCATCAACCATCAACAACCCTGGTGGCTTAAAGAAGTCCTTTTTATAGCCACAACCTTCCCCTTGGATACACTGCGTCCTCATCGATTGGTTGGACAAGATTGCTTCTCCCATTGGAGGAATTTCAAGCTGCATGGATAATGTTCATTTAAATGATGTGCTTAGAAAGGCTGAGGGTGTACATGTAAACTGGGAGCCACTGACTAGACCATGGCTACTAAGGTAATTACATTATCAATACACAACTACAATACAATGGTTACTGGAAATGTCTGGAGAACAATAGTCTAGCTTTCAGTGGCCAACACAATTACATTGAGTCAACAAGAGTCTTGTAAAAACAATGAGGGACTTCTCCCCCATCTATAGACAATCTATCATGCTGTCTGGCTGGATTTTAAGAAACGTTAACCCATGAGAGTCCATGTCGTCACACCTAGCATCCCTTATCTCGAAAGTAGGCTTGATGGTATCCAGGTCCGAGCCCCCAGCATCCCTTATCTCGAAGGTAGGCTTGATGGTAGCCAGGTCCAAGCCCCCAGCATCCCTTATCTTAGAGGTAAGCTTTATGTTAGCCAGGTCCGAGCCCCCAGCGTCCCTTATCTTGGAGGTTGGCTTGATGGTAGCCAGGTCCAAGCCCCCAGCGTCCCTTATCTCGAAGGTAGGCTTTTTGGAAGCCAGGTCCGAGCCCCCAGAATCCCTTATCTCGAAGGTAGGGTTAACGGTATACAGGTCCGAGCCCCCAGCATCCCTTATCTCGAAGGTAGGCTTGAGGTACCCAGGTCCAAGACCCCAGCGTCCCTTATCTCGAAGGTAGGCTTGACAGTAGCCAGGTCCAAGCCCCCAGCGTCCCTTATCTCGAAGGTAGGCTTGAGGTAGCCAGATCTGAGCCCCCAGCATCCCTTATCTCGGAGGTAGAGTTAACGGTATCCAGGTCTGAGCCCCCAGCGTCCCTTATCTCGAAGGTAGGCATGATGGTAGCCAGGTCCGAGCCCCCCAGCGTGACCCTAACTCCTGTCTGAGCCCTGATCTTGCACTCCCCTCTACCCCACCCTCAGGGCAGTCCAGAAAACACAATAACAAAACCCCACAGAAACTACATGGAGAAGGGAGAACGGAAACTTGTAAACACAGCAGTCAAAACATAAAGGAGACACAATATGTGTACTGGGGAGCAAGGAAAAAGGGGAGAAAGTAACATACAACAGGGCCATGTTCACACTACTCAAAAGTGCAGCACCGATCACCATAAACGGGATAGCCACCAAGACCAGGATCGCTGGAGCTTATGTTGAAGCTATAATCGGCTCAAACTGGAAGAAAGCCGTGCTTGACATAGGGAGTAGACGGCTGCACATGGCATTTAGAACCCTGAGCTCTCAGGTCCTGCTCACCAGTCTGCAGGAATTAACTCCTGCAGAGCTGAAGACCGGTCAACCTCCTGAATCAGCTGACGCCCGGCTCAGGCTGAACAATCCAGAAGCCTAAGGTTGCTTGTCAGACTCTTGTGTGAACAGAGTCTGATGACGCCGTGCCAGCATGTGTGTGCAGAGCCGAACATCGCATGTGTGTTCCCGAAACTTGATGCCAGACTATGGGTCCACTCTAGGAAAGCACAGGGGGTTTCAAGACATAGTATAATCTAAAGCTTGACTCAAGTTAGTGACTTATCTCCCAAAAGTCAATGTCGTAAAAAGTTTTTAGAAATTTCCAATTTCTTCACAGATGACTGTTATTTGACATCAGGAGACCATTGTTGATTTGGGGCAAAATAGCATCGGCCATCGGGGTCCCGACATGACCATGTCCTTTTTTCAAGAGGCCGGATCCCGTTAGTATAATTACTCTTGGATAATGAATTCTGACGCACAGGCGACTGCAAGGCATCAAGGACGAGTGATTTGGATGGAGGTGATGATTGATGTCAGCGGAGAGCCTGATTCTGGTCATGGAACATTGAGAGGAAATTAAATAAATGACACACATCATCCGCGGAGCTGGCGGGGGCCACGATCAGGAAAATTCCCTCAGGCTCCAGAATGGGACATACATTTTTTTTTTTTTTAGCGGATGTTGGAAAACAAAAAACAACACATTTTTATGTTTTGCTTTTTTTTCTTACAGAATTTACCATGCAGCATAAATTCAGCATATAATTCAGTCTATGATTATTGTGATATTAAATTTATATATTCTTTTTATGTTTTTGCAACATTTTCTTTTTAAATCTTTTTATTTTTGTATCACCTTATTCTGAAATACATAACTTTTATTTTTTTTTTCCGTCAAGCTGCTGTTCTTTGCGTGATCCGGTTACATTTTTACTGGTATCGTTTAGGGGCACATGGGGTTTCTGTTATTGTCTTTTACACCATGTTTTGTGAGTCACTCTCCAGTCTCTGGGATGGGGCTGTGCTCCAGAATGTTGTGGCACTGGATAATATTGTCTTGTCACCTGGTGTCTCTTTTCTTGCGGTCACTGCCTCTTGTACATCTATAGCAGCAGAGACCCTCAAATGGAGCAGGTCCTGGTCTCTTTAGTAGAAGTGGGGGCGGGTCTTTGTCCTTCTACAGGAAGTGGGGGCGGGTCTTTGTCCTTCTACAGGAAGTGGGGGCGGGTCTTTGTCCTTCTACAGGAAGTGTGGGCGGGTCTTTGTCCTTCTACAGGAAGTGTGGGCGGGTCTTTGTCCTTCTACAGGAAGTGGGGGTGGGTCTGTGTCCTTCTACAGGAAGTGTGGGCGGGTCTGTGTCCTTCTACAGGAAGTGGGGCGGGTCTTTGTCCTTCTACAGGAAAATGGCCTGAGTCTTTGTCCTTCTACAGGAGACGGGGGGGGGGGGTCTTTGTCCTTCTACAGGAAGTGTGGGCGGGTCTTTGTCATTCTACAGTAAGTGGGGGCGGGTCTTTGTCCTTCTACAGGAAGTGTGGGCGGGTCTTTGTCCTTCTACAGGAAGTGGGAGTGGGTCTTTGTTTTTCTACAGGAAGTGTGGGTGGGGCTTTGTCCTTCTATAGGAAGTGGGAGCAGGTCTTTGTTTCTCTACAGGAAGTGGGGTCTTTGTCACTCTACAGGAAGTGGGAGCAGGTCTTTGATTCTCTACAGGCAGTGTGGGTGTGGCTTTGTCACTTTGCAGGAAGTGGGGGCGGGTATATGTCTCTCTACAGGAAGTGTGGCAAATTTTTGTCCTTCTAGAGGAAGTGGATGGGTCCTGTTTCTCTACAGGAAGTGGGGCCAGGTCTTTGTTTCTCTACAGGATGTACGGGTGGGTCCACAAGTCCTCGCACGCAGCCAGGACCACAGTATTCCTATACCATGCTGGGAAGTCCAGGGTCAATCAGAAGCCCACGACTACCACCCTGCGCTGTTTTACATAGAGGTAGGTCTTTGTATCACTACAGGAAATATAGAATAGTTTTTTTCTCGCTACAGGAAGTGGGGGTGGGTCTTTGTCCTTCTACAGGAAGTGGAGGTGTGTTTTTGTCCTACAGGAAGTGGGGGTGGGTCTTTGCCTCTCTACAGGAAATGGTGGTGGGTCTTTGTCCTTCTACAGGAAGTGGAGGTGTGTTTTTGTCCTACAGGAAGTGGGGGTGGGTCTTTGCCTCTCTACAGGAAATGGTGGTGGGTCTTTGTCTCACCAAGGTAAGTAGGGAACAGTCTTTGTCTCTCTACAGGAAGTGTGGGTGGGTCTTTGTCCTTCTACAGGTAGTAGGGGTGGATCTTTGTCGCTCTACAGGAGTTGGGGACGGGCCTTTGCCTCTCTACACAAAGTGTGGGTGGGTCTTTGCCTCTCTACTGGAAGTGGAGATGGGTCTTTGCCTCTCTACAGGAAGTGGGGGTGGGTTTTGCCTCTACAGGAAGTGGGGCGGGTCTTTGCCTCTCTACAGGAAGTATAGGCGGGTTTTTAACGATCTACAGGAATTGGAGGCGGGTCTTTGTCTCTACAGAAAGTTATGCAGGTTTTTGTTTGTTTACATTAATCGAGGTTGGTCTTCATCTCTCTGCAGGAAGTTAAGGCAGGTATATATAACTCTGCTCCTACTCTTTTGGGTGTTAAATTGCAAATAGGCTTAACAGAAGAGGTGGACTTTCAGTTTGGGGCAGACAATCCACTAGAAAAAAGGAGCAATGCATACTGGGGAATTTAGGGAAAGAGGTTCCAGCACCTAAAGTGCTGATAGAATGCTTGGAAATAAGTAACCAGTATTTCAGAAAGAGTGAATTGTGAATGGGAAGTTACACAGCAGGACAATTTGGACGGTTCCTGGACATATTAGACTGGTTTGTGAACTAAAACAATTTTATCTCGCCGTGGGGAATGAGGGCAAGATATATTTTCCCAAGAGATAATGAGATAATTCCGAAAATGACTCAATTCAGTTATTTTCTAAGTAACTAATAAAGATAAAGCATAAGGGGTCATCTCCTGAGCTGGTATGTAGGGATGACTGCGTAGATAGGATATCTGTACGATTAATCAGCCGGAGGCAGGATGAGTCCTTCATTAATCTGCGCCTTGGTCTTATGCAATGCTGAGGTCTGGAGGAGATTAGCACCGTGCATACCTCCCCATCTGCCGCTATCAGCTGCTAGAATAACTCATCGATGGACATGTCTTCTCACCCATCCACATCTGGCCTGAAGAAGAACACAAACGTGTGCCATTAATTAGGACTGAGTGTGACAAATGTACCGTCCTCAGCAGAAAACCCAATTACCGCATCAGATGTTCCAGTGGAAGAGTGGGTGGGATGACCGGGGGGCGAGATCGGGGGTGAGATGGTGGACTTCACCCGCCATTGAGTCATCCGCCTCCTGTCAAGCTGCTCCCACTGCCAAAGACACAGGGACACGTGGACCTCTCTTACAGTTGTACCCCTGCTTCATCACGGAGGGGCTTTACTATACGACGCCTTCATCCTCTGGCAAAATAAAGCAAGCGGTTTTAGAATTCACAGTGGTAATCCCAATGGCAGGATTGGATTTACCAATCCCGAATGCACCCACAAGAGACAGGAGGAGATGACGTTGTCATAAGCATAAAGGAAAATCTCACCATGGGTCACAATGACTAATCGAAAGTGGGAAACCGGGGATCCATAGCTGTCCTACAAGCCCTATGCTATCCCTAATCTCAGGGATACTCCTGATGGTGGAGATGCCTGAGTCTCCTTCCTGACCAGTCCTGATCTGATTCCCCCTCCCAAAAGGGAGGGACAGGACAGGAGTGAGATGAAACCCACAGATAAAGAAAGGCAAGGGAAAGAGAAAACTTTGCCACACAGCGCACACACAAAGGTAAAGACAATAAGGGATTCAAGAGGAAAACAAGAGCAGGAAGAAAGCTACAAAACAACAGGGGTAAACTCCACAACCACACCGAACAAAAAGCATAACTTTCACTAGAAAGTCTGGGACACCACACCTCACACACCAACATAGAATAAACTATAGCTGGCATGGGTGGAAGGATTCAACCAGCATAAATAGGAGGGGAGCAGATGTGATAGGTCTCCCCAACTGGTGATCAAAAGAGCAAGCAGATCAGCAGAGATTAACACTTGCTAGCCTGCTTATGAATCAGCACACAGCAGGTCGACGCCTGAGTCTGCCTGTATTGATCCCAGGCACCAGAGAAACCGTCGAGTGGAGTGTGAGAATCTGCAATGTGTTTTGATAATACCAGCCTCCAACTGTCTGCTTTATCTTGACTGGTTATAAAAAATAGGGGGTGCCCACATCATTTTTTTACATTTTTAAAAGGCCCTAAAGGGTGCAAGTGTACAAACCCTGCTCTAAGCTAAGCTCTCCCTCCTACATTACCTCTCCCTGACCAGCAGTGTGCTGAGCATCGCTCCCCATGATCTAATGGCTACAGCATTACCGTGTATGGCAGGCAATTTCTGCATTTTGATTGGCTGTCTAACAGCTGCAAAACATGTGGGGTGAGGACTCGAGCATGGCGCTTCATCACCCACGATACTCAGCTGAATAGCCCGGGCACCCCAATGCTCGATCGCGTATGCAGTACCAAGCACGCTCGCTCATCGCTATTCCTGACAGGTGAATTCTGTGAAACGTCACTGCTCCCTCAGGTCCCTGACTTGCAGTAAGTGACACTATCCCATTGATATTGTAGGCTCTAGACTGGCTCGGCATTCAGATTTCACAATGTGGTGACATAATTTGTTAAACCTCGCAGACTTGATGAGGCTGGTGTAATTATTTTGGAGTTCCATATCAAATTGACTGGATAACCCTTTCGGAAAGTTTAAATTCAATCTTAACCCATGAATTGGATTGACAGCTCCTCAGGGTCCCTCCTACCTGGTGCTGCTGAGATCTCACCCTGCTCAGTACAAGCTGCAGCTGTTCTTACATGGATTATCATAGTAAGTACATCAATATCATCAGGCATCAAATAGCTATGTAATAACGGATGGAGTTCGTGTTTTGAAATCGGATGACAGATCCGCTTTACGCAGTTAAAGAGAATAGGGTCACATGTTTTTCAGGGCAATCGGAGACTTTGCAGGATATTCCCTTTGCAACAAATCAAATTTCCTGGGAAAGTTTGGCAAATCTGGTGGGATTGAATTTTAAGATGTCTGCTCATCACTATTATTCTTTTTGGTGGTGTACTGTAATGATAGGGTTAATATTTATAGGTATTATCCCTGGGGGTCTGGGGTGGCTATGGAGTAATATTTAATATGTCCAGTGCCTTGAGTGATGATGGGGTTAATATTGATATTATTAATGTTAGTTTAGGGTGGCTATGGATTAATCACTAATATCCCTGGCAATCTAGGGTTGCTATGGAATGAGATCTAATATCCCTGGTGGTCTAGGGAGGCTATGGAGTAATAGCTAATATCCCTGGTGGTCTAGGGAGGATATAGACTAATATCTAATACCCCTGGTCGTCTAGGGAAGCTATGGAATGGAATGAGATCTAATATCCCTGGTGGTCTAGGGAAGCTATGGAGTAATATCTAATATTCCTGGTGGTCTAGAGAGGCTATGGAGTAATAACAATATCTAGTATCCCTGGTTGTCTAGGGAAGCTGTGGAATGGAATGAGATCTAATAGCCCTGGTGGTCTAGAGAAGCTATGGAGTAATATCTAATATCCCTGGTGGTCTAGGGAAGCTATGGAATGGAATAATATCTAATTTTCCTGGTGGTCTACAGAAGCTATGGAGTAATATCTAATATCCCTGGTGGTGTAGGGTGGCTATGTAATAATATCTAGTATCCCTGGTTGTCTAGGGAAGCTATAAAATGGAATAATATCTAATATTCCTGGTGGTCTACGGAGGTAATGGAGTAATATCTAAGGTCCCTGGTGATCTAGGGTGGCTATGGAGTTGCATCTAATATCTCTGGTGGTCTATGGAGGTTATGGAGTAATATCTAATATTCTTGGTAGCTACAGTATAGTATCTAATATCCTAGTGGTCTAGTGTAGCTTTGGAATAATATATAATATCCTGGTAGTCTAGGGTAGTTTTGGAATAATATCTAATATCCTGGTGGTCTAGGGTAGCTTTGGAATAATATATAATATCCTGGTAGTCTAGGGTAGCTTTGGAATAATATCTAATATCCTGGTGGTCTAGGGTAGCTTTGGAATAATATCTAATATCCTGGTGGTCTAGGGTATCTTTGGACTAATATCTAATATCCTGGTGGTCTAGGGTAGCTTTGGAATAATATCTAATATCCTGGTGGTCTAGGGTAGCTTTGGAATAATATCTAATATCCTGGTGGTCTAGGGTAGCTTTGGAATAATATCTAAATCCTGGTGGTCTAGGGTAGCTTTGGAATAATATCTAATATCTTGGTGGTCTAGGGTATCTTTGGACTAATATCTAATATCCTGGTGGTCTAGGGTAGCTTTGGAATAATATCTAATATCCTGGTGGTTTAGGGTAGCTTTGTGATAATATCTAATCTCCTGGTGGTCTAGGATAGCTTTGGAGTAATATCTAATATCCTGGTAGTCTAGGGTAGCTTTGGAGTAATATCTAATATCCTGGTAGTCTAGGGTAGCTTTGGGATAATATCTAATATCCTGGTGGTCTAGGGTAGCTTTGGGATAATATCTAATATCCTGGTGGTCTAGGGTATCTTTGGGATAATATCTAATATCCTGGTGGTCTAGGGTAGCTTTGGAGTAATATCTAATATCCTGGTAGTCTAGGGTATCTTTGGAATAATATCTAATATCCTGGTGGTCTAGGGTAGCTTTGGAGTAATATCTAATATCCTGGTAGTCTAGGGTAGCTTTGGGATAATATCTAATATCCTGGTGGTCTAGGGTAGCTTTGGGATAATATCTAATATCCTGGTGGTCTAGGGTATCTTTGGGATAATATCTAATATCCTGGTGGTCTAGGGTAGCTTTGGGATAATATCTAATATCCTGGTGGTCTAGTGTAGCTTTGGAATAATATCTAATATCCTGGTGGTCTAGGATAGTTTTGGAATAATATCTAATATCCTGGTAGTCTGGGGTATCTTTGGAATAATATCTAATATCCTGGTGGTCTAGGGTAGCTTTGGGATAATATATAATATATAACATCCTGCTGGGGGGGGTCTAGGGTGATGTAGCAACTAATCACTTACATACCTGTTGGTTTATGATGCTGATGGTAATCTTACAATCCTCCAAATAAATAGTTGTGTGTTCCGGCAGCTGCCTCTAGGGGTCACTGTTCAACAGAAAAAAAAAAATCAGTATGTAGTTAGCTCCCCCTAGTGGTGGCAATTATTAGTGGTGGAGATTATTTTTGTTTATGGCTCATGTGTCTTCTAGGCAGATAGAGAGCCCAGGAGTGATAGAGACAGACAGCAGTGGTAGAGGATGTGTTTAGGAATGGTGGACAATTCCTTCAATACGAGCACCCGGAATATTTTGGAGGGCAAGCTCCTAACTCTCCTACCCCTGTCACACAGCTGATTCTTCCATGCAGGGGATCCCCTTCCTGACATCTACATGCTATAATAGGGCGCACGGTCAGGGGATGTTCTGATGCAGCACAACCTTTAATAAGAACCTATCATCTCCTCGTTGTTCCTCAGTTATTCATCCTGGAAATGTCTGAAAAAACTGAAAACTGTCCCCTATCATTCCACATTTCATTAGACTGTATTGCTAAGGAGATTGGAAGCTGTCAGTTTCTTTACACATTTCCAGGAGGAGTAGCAGAGGGATGCACCAGCATTGTCAGACATGACTCCTGCCCTGAAGCCCTTGTTTTTCAGATGAGTTCACGCTGCATGCTGGGAGGTTTCGCCGCTGCCTCGTTCCCCCCAGGGCTTAATGACTTAAATAAATTCCCAAACATTTCCGTCGTCTGATCTCACGTTCTGTTTCTGAAATTACCAGCAAGTGAAAATCTGTGCGTCGCGGCGGCCGGCACTCGCCCTGATGTCACCGTCAGTAAAAAGGGATTAATAGAAATAACTGCGGCTTCTGATCCAAGGAAAACAGGCGAAACGTTCCAGAAGTGGAATACTACGGAGTCAGGACCAGCGGAGATCAGGGGCTGCTTACAGGGGGCCGGGGAGGATCATGTGATGTGCACAACCATTCATGGGAGAATAAAGGTGCAGAACGGAAAGAGCAACATTTATTTTTTTTTTTTTTTTGCTGAAAGGTCCTTGTTTAAAAAGTACAGTGGCATGCAAAAGTTTGCACACCCCTGGTCAAAATTACTGTTATCGTGAACGGTTAAGCAAGATGAAGATGAATTGATCTCTAAAAGGCAGAAAGTTACAAATGACATGTTTTCATCTTTCACATTTAAAAATTAACAAAAAATTATAATGGACCGATGCAAAAGTATGTGCACCCTGCATGGTGGTTAGTGCCTAGTAGCGCCCCCTTTGGCAAATATCACAGCTTGTAAAGTCTTTTTGTAGCAGCCAAGAGTCTATAATTCTTGTTTGAGGGATTTTCATCCATTCTTCCTTAGGCCCCCCTCACACGTCTGTGTCTCCGGTACGTGTTAGGTCCGTTTCCGTATGTACCGGACACATGTACCCCAATGTTATTCAATGTATGGAGTCACACGTGCGTTTTTCCATAAGGTGCGTGTGTCCGTGATCCGTTTGTTTGTCCGTAAAACACGGAAGCATGTCCGTTTTCTGCACGGACACTCACACACGCACCCAATGAAAGTCTATGGGTCCGTGAGCACACGTACGTGAGACGGATGCATCTCCGTATGCTCCGTGTACATTTTGTGCTTTTTTGAAGCGATGTCAGTCAATCTTTTTTTTCTGTGTATGTCGGTCAATCTCCCTCAGTCTGTCGGTCGGTCCCTCTCTCTGTCTCTGTCGGTCAGTCTCCCCCCCCTCTCTCATACTCACCGTTCCCCGATCACCGGCGCGGCGCTGCACAGCTGTTAAAAAAAACTCCGGCGGCTTTTACTATTTTGAAAAAGACGGCCGCTCATTATTCAATCTCGTATTCCCTGCTTTCCCCGCCCACTGTCGCCTATGATTGGTTGCAGTGAGACACGCCCCCACGCTGAGTGACAGCTGTCCCATTGCAGCCAATCACAGCCGCCGGTGGACAGGTCAATATCGAGCAGTAAAAAAAAAAAAAAAATTAAAATAAAACGACGTGCGGTCCCCTCCCTATTTTGATACCAGCCAGGGTAAAGTCACACGGCTGAAGGCTGGTATTCTCAGGATGGGAAGCTCCATGTTAAGGGGAGCCCCCCAGCCTAACAATATCAGCCAGCAGCTGCCCAGAATTGCCGTTCATTAGATGCGATAGTTCTGGGACTGTACCCGGCTCATCGCGATTTGCCCTGGTGCGTTGGCAATCGGGGTAATAAGGAGTTAATGGCAGCCCATAGCTGCCACTAAATCCTAGATTAATCATGTCAGGCGTCTCCCCGAGATACCTTCCATGATTAACCTGTAAGTTAAAGAAAATAAACATACACAACGAAAAATCCTTTATTTGAAATAATAAACAAAAAAAACCACCCTTGTTCACCACTTTATTAAGCCCCGAAAACCCCTCCTGGTCCGGCGTAATCCACAGAGGTCCCGTGACGCTCTCAGCTCTGCTACATGAAGGTGACAGGAGCTGCAGTAGAACACCGCCGATCCTGTCAGCTCCACGCAGCAACTGAGGTGAGTAGCACGATCAGCGATGATGTCACTCAGGTTACTCGTGGCCACCGCTGGATCCTCCAACAGTGACAGCAAGTCACCCGAGTGACAGCGATGAAGTCACAGGTGAGTTGCGGTCTCGGGTGGAGGATCCAGCTAGCCGTAGGTAGCCTGAGTGATGGCACGCTAATTGCGCTGATCACTTCAGTGACTCAGGGGATTAGCAGTCACCGGTGAGTCCTTCACGGGTGACCGCTAATCAGTACGCGACACAGACAGAGCCGCGGTATGACAATGAAGTCGTGTAAAGTTCACCCGAGTTCATTCTCATCGCGCGACTCTGTCTGCTGTCAGCGGGCATGTAGCAACGTCATTATGCATCACACACGGAACATTTCACACGGACAACACACAGACATGTCATTTACGTATCTCACGCAAACACGGACATTCCACACGCACACACGGCTAGCATACACAATCACACGGATGTCACACGTACCAGAAAAACGGACAAAAAAACGGAACCACGGACCCAAAAAACGGCACGTAAGACACGCACATGTTTTTCACGGACGTGTGAAGGGGGCCTTAGAGACGTATTCCAGTTCTGTGAGATTCCTGGCTCATCTTCCAGTTCTGTGAGATTCCTGGCTCGTCTTCCAGTTCTGTGAGATTCCTGGCTCATCTTGTGTGGCGCCCCTGAGGCTCTGGTCGCCACAGGGTACTGCACCTCAGTTAAGGTGCGGTATCCATCTCAGGTAAGGGGGGAGGGGGTTACTCACCGGTGTTTCATATTCACAGACTACATACAGCTTAGGAGCCTTCTCACAGGGTGGGATGGCTCAGGGTAGGCAGGGGGGTGGCCACCACGATGCATGGGACTTCCCGGTCACTGAAGCCCGCCACCTGGGGTGCCGGGTCCACTTGTGGGTAGAAGTAGGCGCAACACTCTCACATAAATCAGATCAGTCGGGACCATAGTTCCGGCAAGACATCTCTGGAACTCTTGGACTTCACTAGGCCCGGGTCTTGGAGCGGAAGCTCAGCCCGGGTACCTAACTGCTGAGGGGGACATCCTAGGAAAAGGACATTCTCTCTCTTTCTCTCCTCAAACACCAGTGGTGGCCCCTTCGCTTTCTTGGGATTGACCGGAGCCCACGACGGCAGAGACCAGCACCTGGGTGCAGCGTTAAAGCAGTGAGTAAAAGAACCTGGAACCGCAGTTGCCGACTCAGACTCTGATTAGCGACAATTTCGTCCTGCGCTCCGGCACTTCTAAGGGACTCCCAAACCCGGGGCCCGCTCTGTCTGTGGGGAGCGACACCATCCCGGCTACCATAACACCTGCCCCGGCGAAGAATTCTGCAGCAGCGGCTACTCCCTGGCCACATACTACAGGTGGCGTCACGACAAACTTTCCCCAATCCCCCCGCTTTCCCTTCATTTGCTGTACCCGTCGGGGCAACGGATCCGGGCAAGGCCACCTGTGACATTGCCTGACCCGACCCTCAATGGCCCAGCAATGAGTAGGTTAACCATCTGCCCATTGGGGCGCTGCACTTGCATGCACTGCTCTTCCTTAGAAACATCTTCCAGTTCTGTGAGATTCCTGGCTCATCTTGCATGCAATGCTCTTCTTTGGAGACGTCTTCCAGTCCTGTCAGATTTCTATCTCGTCTTCCAGTTCTGTGAGATTCCTGGCTCATCTTACATGCACTGCCCTTCCTTGGAAACATCTTCCAGTTCTGTGAGATTCCTGGCTCGTCTTACATGCACTGCCCTTCCTTGGAAACGTATTCCAGTTCTGGGAGGATCCTGGCTTGTCTTGCATGCACTGCCCTTCCTTGGAGACGTCTTCCAGTTCTGTGACATTCCTGGCTCGTCTTGCATGCACTGCTCTTCTTTGGAGACATCTTCCAGTTCTGTGAGATTCCTGGCTTGTCTTGCATGTACTGCTCTTCCTTGGTTCGTCTTCTACGAGTAGTTCTGTGAGGTTCCTGGCTTGTCTTGCATGCACTGCCCTTCCTTGGAAACGTCTTCCAGTTCTGTGAGGTTCCTGGCTCATCTTGCATGCACTGCCCTTCCTTGGAGACTTCTTCCAGTTCTGTGAGATTCCCGGCTCGTCTTGCATGCACTGCTCTTCTTTGGAGACATCTTCCAGTTCTGTGAGATTCCTGGCTCGTCTTGCATGCACTGCCCTTCCTTGGAGACATCTTCCAGTTCTGTGAGATTCCCGGCTTGTCTTGCATGCACTGCTCTTCTTTGGAGACATCTTCCAGTTCTGTGAGATTCCTGGCTCGTCTTGCATGCACTGCCCTTCCTTGGAGACATCTTCCAGTTCTGTGAGATTCCCGGCTCGTCTTGCATGCACTGCTCTTCTTTGGAGACATCTTCCAGTTCTGTGAGATTCCCGGCTCGTCTTGTATGCACTGCTCTTCTTTGGAGACGTCTTCCAGTTCTGTGACATTCCTGGCTCGTCTTGCATGCACTGCCCTTCCTTGGAGACATCTTCCAGTTCTGTGAGATTCCTGGCTTGTCTTACATGCACTGCCCTTCCTTGGAAACGTCTTCCAGTTCTGTGAGATTCCCGGCTCGTCTTGCATGCACTGCTCTTCTTTGGAGACATCTTCCATTTCTGTGAGATTCCCGGCTCGTCTTGCATGCACTGCCCTTCCTTGGAGACATCTTCCAGTTCTGTGACATTCCTGGCTCGTCTTGCATGCACTGCCCTTCCTTGGAGACATCTTCCAGTTCTGTGAGATTCCTGGCTTGTCTTACATGCACTGCCCTTCCTTGGAAACGTCTTCCAGTTCTGTGAGATTCCTGGATTGTGTTACATGCACTGCCCTTCCTTGGAAACGTCTTCCAGTTCTGTGAGGTTCCTGGCTCGTCTTGCATGCACTGCCCTTCCTTGGAGACATCTTCCAGTTCTGTGAGATTCCTGGCTTGTCTTACATGCACTGCCCTTCCTTGGAAACGTCTTCCAGTTCTGTGAGATTCCCGGCTCGTCTTGCATGCACTGCCCTTCCTTGGAGACATCTTCCAGTTCTGTGGGATTCCTGGCTTGTCTTACATGCACTGCCCTTCCTTGGAAACGTCTTCCAGTTCTGTGAGATTCCTGGATTGTCTTACATGCACTGCCCTTCCTTGGAAACGTCTTCCAGTTCTGTGAGGTTCCTGGCTCGTCTTACATGCACTGCCCTTCCTTGGAAACGTCTTCCAGTTCTGTGAGATTCCTGGATTGTCTTACATGCACTGCCCTTCCTTGGAGACGTCTTCCAGTTCTGTGAGGTTCCTGGCTCGTCTTACATGCACTGCCCTTCCTTGCAGATAGCTTCCAGTTCTGTGAGTTTCCTGGCTTGTCTTGCATGCACTGCCCTTCCTTGGAGACGTCTTCCAGTTCTGTGAGATTCCTGGATTGTCTTACATGCACTGCCCTTCCTTGGAGACGTCTTCCAGTTCTGTGAGGTTCCTGGCTCGTCTTACATGCACTGCCCTTCCTTGCAGATAGCTTCCAGTTCTGTGAGTTTCCTGGCTTGTCTTGCATGCACTGCCCTTCCTTGGAGACGTCTTCCAGTTCTGTGAGTTTCCTGGCTCTTCTTGCATGCACTCCCTTTTTTATAACTGAAGTTTTATTGAATTTTCAAGGCAAACAAGGAAAAAATACATGGATATGTCCCAAAAGCATGTGAGCAATAACATTAAACCTTTAAATCAGGGCACATATCTTATTTTCCACTAATACAATAAAGACAAGGAACATGACAGGATAAACGTGACAATACTAGACAAGGAGACATAAGGAAGAAGGGTACGGAATGGGGGGGTGAGTATTATCAAACCTCCGTCGAGGCCACTCCAATCCATTATGCTTTATTGGCCCAGTAAGTGTCCCAAAGGGACCAAACACTATCAAAATGATCCACCATATTATTTGGCATTACTGATAGGTATTCCATCCTCCTCACGTCTTGAATCCGAAAGTGGAGATCATTAAGTGAGGGCGGATGAGCCAAGTTCCAGTTACGGGCAATCAGACCCCTGGCCGCTGTGTTTATGTGCACAAACTTCCAAAAGCACTGGATATTGGGGCATACCCAGCATATGTGCGGTATGTCCCCTCCTGTAGCCCCACATCTCGGGTATAGCTGTATTTAGTTTATATAATAATGATGGGGTGTGCATGCGCTCCACCTTTTGAGGTCTCGCCACAGACTTTCCATGGTGTTCAGATCAGGGGACTGTAAGAGCCATTATGAAATCTTCAGCTTGCACCTTTTTCAGGTCGTCTATCGTGGATTTTAAGGTGATTAGACTCATTATCCATTTGTAGAAGCCATCCTCTTTTCTCATCTTTTCATCTTCCGCTTTCTTACAGATGATATTATGTTTGCATCAAAAATTTGCTGAAACTTCAATGAATCCGTTCTTCCCTCTTTACCCGTGAAATGTTCCCCGTGCCATTTGCTGCAACACAACCCCAAAGCATGATTGATCCACCCCCATGCTTAATGGTAGTCAAGATATTCTTTTCCTGAAATTCTATGCCATTTTTTTCTCCACACATATCTTTCATCATTGTGGCCAGAGAGTTCTATTTTAACCTCATCGGCCCACAGGACTTGTTTCCACAATGCATGAGACTTGTTTAGATGATCTTTTGTAGACTTCTGACCCTGAATTTTATGGTGAGGACGCAGGAGAGGTTTTCTTCTGATGACTCTTCCATGAAGGCCATATTTGTGCAGGCGTCTCTGAACAGTAGAACAATCTACCACAACTCCAGAATCTGCTAAATCTTCCTGAAGGTCTTTTGCAGTCATGCAGGGGCTCTGATTTGCCTCTCTAGCATCCTACCAGCAGCTCTGACAGAAATGTTGCTTGGTCTTCCAGACCTTATCTTGACCTCCACTGTTCCTGGTAACTGACATTTTTAAATTACATTTGAAACTGAAAAAAGGGCAACTTGGAAACTCTTTGCTATCTTCTTAAAGCTTTCTCCTGCTTTGTGGGCCTGCACAATATTCATTTTCAGAGTGCTAGGCAGCTACTGTTTTTTGGCACAAGGTTAGAAGAGGCTGGGTTTATATAAAGCTGTGAAACTTGCATCACCGGCCTTTCCTAACGATGATAGTGAGCAAGCCGTAACCCTAACAGGATAATTAAGGTCTGAAACATTGGTCAGAGTTATCTGAGCACACAAATCTTCAAGGGTGCCTAAACTTTTGCATTGACCCATTTTCCTTTTTTGTAATTTTTCACATGTAAAAGATGAAAATATTTTTGGGGTCTGAAATAAAAAGGAAATGTGTCACCTATAACTTTCTGCCTTTTACAGATAATTTCATCTTCAACTTGCTTAACTTTTCACAAACAACAGTAATTTTGACCACGGGTGCACAAACCTTTGAATGCCACTTCCCCTTTTGGGACCCCAGCAATCATCTGTAATTTGAGGAATATATAGGTAATCAATTTACCCTGTGTATCTCAGGATAAGTATAGGATCAGTGAAGTAATGTAATGTACAGTATGTACACAGTGACTGCACCAGCAGAATAGTGAGTGCAGCTCTGGAGTATAATACTGGAGGTAACTCAGGATCAGTAATGTAATGTATGTGCACAGTGACTGCACCAGCAGAATAGTGAGTGCAGCTCTGGAGTATAATACAGGAGGTAACTCAGGATCAGTAATGTAATGCATGTACACTGTGACTGCACCAGCAGAATAGTGAGTGCAGCTCTGGAGTATAATACAGGAGGTAACTCAAGATCAGTAATGTAATGTATGTACACAGTGACTGCAGCAGCAGAATAGTGAGTGCAGCTCTGGAGTATAATACAGGAGGTAACTCAGGATCAGTAATGTAATGTATGTGCACAGTGACTGCACCAGCAGAATAGTGAGTGCAGCTCTGGAGTATAATACAGGAGGTAACTCAGGATCAGTAATGTAATGCATGTACACTGTGACTGCACCAGCAGAATAGTGAGTGCAGCTCTGGAGGATAATACAGGAGGTAACTCAAGATCAGTAATGTAATGTATGTACACAGTGACTGCAGCAGCAGAATAGTGAGTGCAGCTCTGGAGTATAATACAGGAGGTAACTCAGGATCAGTAATGTAATGTATGTGCACAGTGACTGCACCAGCAGAATAGTGAGTGCAGCTCTGGAGTATAATACAGGAGGTAACTCAGGATCAGTAATGTAATGCATGTACACTGTGACTGCACCAGCAGAATAGTGAGTGCAGCTCTGGAGTATAATACAGGAGGTAACTCAAGATCAGTAATGTAATGTATGTACACAGTGACTGCACCAAAGCTAAGCACCCCTTAGTGCCACATGAAAGGCATCAAAGGGTGCTCCACTTTTTCTCCTTTTTTTCTCTACTTTTTCTCCACTTTTTCTACATTTTTTTTCTCCATTTTTTCTCCATTTTTTCTCCACTTTTTCTACATTTTTTTCCTCCATTTTTTCTCCACTTTTTCTCCACTTTTTCTCCATTTTTTTCTCCACTTTTTCTCCACTTTTTTCTCCACTTTTTCCTCCACTTTTTCTCCACTTTTTCTCCACTTTTTCTCCATTTTTTCTCCACTTTTTCTCCATTTTTTTCTCCACTTTTTCTCCACTTTTTCTCCATTTTTTTCTCCATTTTTTCTCCACTTTTTCTCCACTTTTTCTCCATTTTTTCTCCACTTTTTCTCCATCTTTTTCTCCACTTTTACTCCACTTTTTCTCCACTTTTTCTCCATTTTTTCTCTACTTATTCTCCACTTATTCTCCATTTTTTTCTCCACTTTTTCTCCATTTTTTTCTCCACTTTTTCTCCATTTTTTTCTCCACTTTTTCTCCACTTTTTCTCCATTTTTTCTCCACTTTTTCTCCACTTTTTCTCCATTTTTTTCTCCATTTTTTCTCCATTTTTTCTCCAATTTTTCTCCACTTTTTCTCCATTTTTTCTCCACTTTTTCTCCATTTTTTTCTCCACTTTTTCTCCACTTTTTCTCCATTTTTTCTCCATTTTTTCTCCACTCTTTCTCCACTTTTTCTCCACTTTTTCTCCACTTTTTCTCCATTTTTTTCTCCACTTTTTCTCCACTTTTTCTCCACTTTTTCTCCACTTATTCTCCACTTTTTCTCCATTTTTTCTCCACTTTTTCTCCACTTTTTCTCCATTTTTTCTCCACTTTTTCTCCATTTTTTTCTCCTCTTTTTCTCCGTTCTTTTTCTATGGTCGGTCTACCCATTAGCTCTGCCATGCATACTGTAGCTCTACACCTACTGCACATGTTACTTTATGATTGACATCTCTTTCGTACCAGAGCTGTCTAAGCCTACTCTGACCCCATATTTGTCATTACTATATTGTCCTTGTACTGTATTATGACATTTGTATCATGTGTTTCATTTCTTGCTGTGTTGCAATTTTTTTGCTGCATCCCAATTGTACCTCTACAATGTTCGAGTTTATGTTATTGTTCTCTCACTCTTATGTGATACTGATTATTGTCATTTTTCATGATTACATGCAGATAAGTCCAATCTGACGAAGGCTCAGGCCGAAACGTCATTTGTAACTTGTTTTGGACAAAAACATATATGCTTATGAAATTTTTTTTTTTCTTAATACGGACCAATAAAGAGTGATTTTGCATTACTATCTGTTGTGACTTACTGACTTAGTCTGGGAGATTTAGAGTGCCGAGGTTACTCACTAATTTTATCTATTATTTCCTCTGAGCACCTATATACCAGTGAGCAGAGCTTCCACTACAGTAGTCCTCCTGATTAGGCATGCCCTTACCTCATGAGCAGGGCATTGCAGCTTTGGTAGCAACCATTACGACATGTACTCTGCTGCTGTGGACCCGAGAAGAGTGAGTGCAGATTCATTGCACCCACACTCCTCACATGAAGGGTCCGCACTCCTAGAAAATGGGGGATACGTTCCCTGAGTGTCTCCCCCCCATATTCTAGACGGTCCAACGTCGTCGTGGGACCCCTTTATTTTTTTTCTTACAATAAATTGGTGAAAGAGGAAATGTTTTGGGGACTGTTTTTTCAAATAAATTTCTTATGTCGATTTTTTTTTTTTTGTTAGTACTGACAGTTTATGATGTTGGGTATCTAATAGACGCCATGACATCACAAACTGCTGGGCTTGATCTCAGGTTACTTTACAGCTAGTATCAACCCGATTTATTACCCCGTTTGCCACTGCACCGGGGCACGGGATGAGCTGGGGTGAAGCGCCAGGATTGGCGCATCTAGTGGATGCGCCACGTCTGGGGTGCCTGCGGCCTGCTATTGTTAGGCTGTGAAGGCCCAATAACTATGGACCTTCCCACCCTGAGAATACCAGACCACAGCTGTCCGCTTTACCTTGGCTGGTGATCCAATTTGGGGGGGACCCTACTTTTATTGTGTAATTCTTAATATTTATAAAATAATTATAAAAAAGAGCCTGAGGGGACCTCCACATTGGATCCCCAACCACGGTAAAGCTGCCAGCTGTGGTTTTCAGGCTACAGCCGTCTGCTTTACCCTAGCTGGCTATCAAAAATGGGGGGACCCAACGTCATTTTTTAACTATTTTTTAAATAGAAAAAATTAATGGGCTTCCCTGTATTTTGATTGCCAACCAAGGTAACGGCAGGCAGATGGGGGTGGCAACCCATAGCTGTCTGCTTTATCTGCGCTGAGAATCAAAAATACCGTGGAGCGCTACGTCATTTTTTTAAAGATTTATTTTTACAGCACTGTGATGTCCAGCAATCAAAATACAGGGAAGCCCATTTTATTTTTAGTTATTTAAATAAATAATTAAAAAAAATATATATGGGCTCCCGCTGCATTTTTTGTATTGCTAGCTAAGGGTAATCCAAGCAGCTACTGGCTGCTAACCCCCACTGCTTGGTGTTACCTTCACTGGCAATGGAAAATCCAGGGAAGCATTTTTTATTTTTTTTGCCAAAAAACTACAAAAAAAGGACGTGAGCTTCGCCATATTTTTGTATGCTAGCCAGGTATAGCAGGCAGGTGCTGGAAGAGTTGGATACAGCGCCAGAAGATGGCGCTTCTATGAAAATGCCATTTTCTGAGCCGGCTGCAGACTGCAATTCGCAGCAGTGGGGCCCAGAAAGCTCAGGCCAACCTGTGCTGCGGATTCCAATCCCCAGCTGCCTAGTTGTACCTGGCTGGACACAAAAATGGGGCGAAGCCTACGTCATTTGTTTTCTAATTATTTCATGAAATTCATGAAATAATAAAAAAAGGGCTTCCCTTTATTTTTGGTTCCCAGCCGGGTACAAATAGGCAACTGGGGGTTGGGGGCAGCCGTACCTGCCTGCTGTACCTGGCTAGCATACAAAAATATGGCGAAGCCCACATAATTTTTTCAGGGGGCAAAAAACTTCTGCATACAGTCCTGGATGGAGTATGCTGAGCCTTGTAGTTCTGCAGCTGCTGTCTGTCTGTATGGAGAAGAGCAGACAGCAGCTGCAGAACTACAAGGCTCAGCATACGCCATCCAGGACTGTATGCAGAATTTTTTTGCCCACCAAAAAAATGACATGGGCTTCGCCATATTTTTGTATGCTAGCCAGGTACAGCAGGCAGCCACGGGCTGCCTCCAACCCCCAGTTGCCTATTTGTACCCGGCTGGGAACCAAAAATATAGGGAAGCCCGTTTTTTTTTAATTATTTCACTTATTTCATGAAATAATTAAAAAACAAATGACGTGGGCTTCGCCCCATTTTTGTGTCCAGCCGGGTACAACTAGGCAGCTGGGGATTGGAATCCGCAGCACAGGTTAGCCTGAGGTTTCTGGGCGCCTCTGCTGCGGATTTCAGTCCGCAGCCGTCCCAGAAAATGGCGCTCTCATAGAAGCGCCATCATCTGGCGCTGTATCCAACTCTTCCAACAGCCCTGGAGCCGGGTGGCTTGTTGGGTAATCATGAGTTAATACTGGCTTTGTTTTACTAGCCAGTATTAAGCCAGAGATTCTTAATGTCAGGCACGTTTGACCCGGCCATTAAGAATCTCCAATAAAGGGTTAAAAAAAACACCACACAGAGAAAAAATACTTTAATAGAAATAAATACACAAACACATTAGAGACTCCATCTTTATTACCCCCTGTCAGCCCTCCACGATCCTGCTCTTCTGTCTTCTTTCTTTCTAGTGTAGTAGTAGTGACGATTGTAGTGAGGATGAGGTTCCCCAGCTCATCACTTGATGAGCTGGGGAACCTCATCCTCACTACAATCCTCACTAGTGTAGTAGTAGTGGCGATTGTAGTGAGGATGAGGTGCCCCAGCTCATCACTTGGGGCTGGGGAACCTCATCCTCACTACAATCCTCACTACAATCGGGAAGCAGCGTGCAGCCTTCACTCCGTGAGTGATCAGTGCTGGCTGTCAGCGGTAACAGCGGTAACGCTGACAGACGCGTTACCATAGCAACGGTGCTCTCGGAGCCGCGGTTAGCGGTGACGTCACCGCTAACTGCGTTGCTATGGCAACGGTGATCTCCGTTAATGACCGGCTGTGTCAGCCGGTCCCTAACGGAACGGGGAGTCGACCGTGTGCTAGAGCATGTCGCCGGTACACGGCGATACACATATGTGCACCGTGTACCGGAGAGATGCACTCGCAGGTCCTACATGACGCGTCATAGTCATGTGACCAGTCTGTAGCCAATGAGATAATAGCCACGTGACTGGTCACATGGCTATTTTGACGTCACGATAGGTCCTGCATCTCTGCTGGCAGTGCCGTCACCGGGAGGATTCAGCGATCATCGGATGGAATAGTGTCAGGAGACAGAGTGCAGAAGGGATCGCGAGGACCAGTAAGTGTTATGGCAATGTTTATTAACTGTTTGTGTACATTTATAATGCATTTTTATGTGTTTGTGATTGCCTCCCATTATAGCCTATTGGTTCGAGTTTGGTTCGTCGAACGTTCGACGAACCGAACTCGAACAGGACCCCCGTTCGGCGAACCGACCTCGAGCCGAACCGCGACCGGTTCGCTCATCTCTAGCGAGGAGATCACAAAGCGAGGTGCAGACCTGCGTCTCTGCTTGTAGTAGTGAGGACGTAGCAGGAGATGCATCAGCCGAGAGGCTGGACAGTGAGGGCGGCGTGGCAGCCAGCGTTCAGTCAGGCCACGATAATGTGATCCGCTCCCCTGTGGGAAGGGGGAGCAGCCCGGTGTGGGGGGTAGCTCCGGAAGCCTCGACACTTCTGAATGCTGTTGCCGCTGATCACTTAGTTGTGAAGCGGTGGCAGTGTGAGGGGGCTACTGAGGCTGGGAATCCCAGTCCTCCCACAAAGCCTTTATTCTGTGTTGGTGGCGCTGGTCAACCAGATCCTGATGTTAAGGAGCAGCGGCGCCTCACAGCAGCTAAAGCTGTTCAGAAATCACTTGGAGGGCACACATAAGACCAGGGGTGATGGCGCCTCAAGTTTTATGGAGGTGGCTGAGCCCCTTGTGCCCGATAATGCTGAGGTTAACATGTCACCCACAGTCAGTACTGGTTCAGCAGGTGTGAATGTCGTGGTGGGGGCAAGTGAGGTAAAGTCTGATGGTGTGAATATTGCTGAGGGTGCTGGTGTGATGTATGGTGAGATGGAGGTGGCTAACAAGGTTGAGGTAGTTACTGGTTCAGTCGTTCCCCCGGTGGTGGCAGCGCCTGTCAGGAGTTATGCCAGTGTCACTGCGGGGGGAACCAGGGTGTCCTCCTCGTCTCCAGCCTCTGGGGACAGCATGTTGCAACGGCGCCTCCTGGAGGCTCTAAAGAGGGGAGAGAGATCACTAAATATAGAAGGTTGAGAGGTTGATCTATCCTTCTGGATAGAGAGGCATAGCCTCGGGGCCTTCCGAGAACAAAGAGAGGGGGATACTGTATGGTCCCTCCCAACAGCCGGGCCGGCCCGTGTGCGTAAGAATGCGGTCCATCTTCAGTGGAGGAGCAGTGATGCGTGTCTTGCACAGAAGAAAGTTGTGGAGCTCCTGCTGGGGATGGCCTTCAAGGCGAATGACATCTACGCCTTCTTACATTTCTATGGCACGACCGAGTTTGATATCAGCTTTGTTCGGCCAGAGGAGTTTGAGCTCTTCTGGTTGAATTATGAGTTGGTAAAGAACGAGTCTGGCTGGCGAGACTTTGACGTTCAGGCAGTGTCTCGCCAAAACCAAGTCAAGAGAGTGACTGTGATGACTTGTAATGAGTCGCTTTCTTGTTTTGACACCATGACATGGCTTAGTCGGTATGGAGAGGTGGTGGAAATGCCGAAGAAAAAACGAAATGAGTTTGGTATCTGGTCAGGGGCCTGGACGATTATGGTAAAACGTAAGCGTTCAGGTGGTACGGTTGCCCACATCCCATCCTCTGCCTTCCTAAGTAGGGATCATAACCTGGTCCTCTACCAGGGGCAACCGAAGCTCTGTCACAAGTGCGGCGACCCCACACACTTCAATGCAAATTGTACAGGGCAGAAATGGGCATTGTGTGGGGATGTCGGCCATCTCGCCGCATCTTGTAAGGAGATTAGGTGCCACCTGTGTGGTGAGTAAAGGGTGCTTTACACGCTGCGACATCGCTGGCGATAGCACCCGCCCACGACGTTTGTGCGACATTTGGTGATCGCTGCCGTAGCGAACATTATCGCTACGGCAGCGTCACACGCACATATCTTTTCAGCGACGTCGCTGTGACCGCCGAACAATCCCTCCTTCAAGGGGGAGGTGCGTCCTGCGTCATAGCGACATCACTGCGGCGTCACTAAGCGGTTGCCCATTAGCAGAGGGGGGGGCGGAGATAAGCGGCCGTAACATGCCGCCCACCTCCTTCCTTCCGCATTGCCGGTGGACGCAGGTAAGGAGATGTTCATCGTACCTGCGGTGTCACACATAGCGATGTGTGACGCCGCAGGAACGACGAACAACCAGTGGCATGCACCACCAACGATATTATGAAAAGGAGCGACGTGTCAACTGTGGAGACACGGGGGTCAGTGGGTGCTCTCCTGTGGAGACACCGGGGTCAGTGGGTGCTCTCCTGTGGAGACACGGGGGTCAGTGGGTGCTCTCGTCCGCTGGCCCGGCCACCTTTAGAAAGACAGCGTGGCCCAGGGCTCATCCCAACTGAACGCCCGACCTCCTTACCCGTGGGCGGAACACTACTCAGACAACACAGGGTGAGGGAATCACAATATTAAGACTTTATTGGATCCCCAAAATATTAACGGCACATAACACATAACCAGCAAAACCACAAATGTAACAGGAAACAGAGTCTCACCCTTCCACTGCTCACCAGGGATTAGAATGTCCTTGCCTCAGAGCTTCCAGGGCTACTTACTCCAATCCAGCAGCACCCCGCTTTCGGCGGGCACCCACCAAGAATGGAATAACACCGGATTTAGGAAGCTGGCTGAGATCTGCAAAGTCTGTAGCCAGATGACTGGATTGTCTCAAGGTGGATTCCTTCCTTAGGTAGTCCTTTATATCTCAGCCGAATCCTTGCATTCGATGCTGAAATCCATATAGTGTTATAATCCAGGTTTGGTTATGGCTGGCCAATCAGATCCGCAGATCCTAGATTGGTAGCATGTAGCAAGAGTCTCTCTGAGAAATAGACAATCCTCCTTCTTATACCCCTGAGCTCTCCATTCAGACCATTGGGGTCTTCACGATTGGTGGAAAAGACTGTGCTCTTATTGGCTAGATTTCAAGCCATATTCAAGTATCCAGAGACAAGGGTGAGACAGGTAAGTTACATCACATCTAGCAATTCACTTAGTAATACAATGGTAAGTTCGCATAATTGATTTATCTGTGTGTCTGGCCTTCATTAGCCAAGGCAATTACATGAGTCAACAAGAGTCTTGTAAAAACAATGAGGGCTTATCCCCCGTCTATAAACAAACTATCTTCATGTCTGGCTGAATTTTAAGAAATTTAACCCCTGCTAAGTATTGACAGAGTCCAGGTCGTCACATCAACGATCAACGATTTTTGACGTTTTTGCGATTGTTGATCGTCGCTCCTTGGTGTCACATGCTGCGATGTCACTAACGGCGCCAGATATGTGTCACTAACGACGTGACCCTGACGATATATCATTAGCGCACCCTTTAGGTCACCCGTTCAGCCGTTGTCCTCGCTCCTTCGCTAATGCAGTTATGACCCCGGTGGGAGAAAGTCGTAATGGGGAAGGAACTAGCAGAGGTGAAGGAGCTGAGGGGCCAGGGAGGAAAAGCAGGAATAAAATGTCTGCCCAGCTGAGGTGTCTAGATAAGCACAGACAGGAGAGGCAGGTGGGTGAGCCCTGGGCAACTAATGAGACCTCTGTCCTGGAGGCCAGTCATGCTGCTGAGGCCCCGAGGGACAATGAGTTAGATGAGGAGGCCAGGAGGATCCACAGGGAGGAAAGTGCCACTTCCTCAGAATCCTCCCATTATGAAAGTATGGATGAGGATTATAGGTAGCTGCTACAGGGAAAGCGCAAGCGTGGCACCAGGAAGAAGAAAAACAAGTGACATGTAACATCTTCTCCTGCTCTGACCAAGGTACCTAAGGAAGGTAAAACCGACTCCCCTCTAGTGGGTCTCTCTAACCAGTTCCAAGCCCTTGAGGACATCTCTTCCTCTGAGGAGGAAGCAGAGGGTGAGGTTCCGGCCTCGGCGGTGCTTACAGGGGGTGTAGAGTCTCCTTTTCCTGGGGATGCAAGGTCCACAGGGGGAGGGACTGACCGAGTCCGGAGACGAGGACGATAAAGGAAGAAAGCATGTAGGAATGGATGTATCTGCGTCACTATAGAGGGGGAAGGATTCTTCCTCAGAGGCAGAAGATGGGAAGGGGAGTGGGAAAAAGAAAGCCGTCTAACTCAATCACCACTGACGGCGGTACCCACTCCGTTGACGCTGGCGTCCATTAATGTCGCCAGCATTAAGTCATACACGATTAGATTTGTGGCCTTTGATATTTTTTGAAGCTCACATTTTCTTTTTGCAGGAGACCAGGCTGCCAAACGTGGCAGAGGTGTTTAAAGCCAAAAGGGAGTGGAGACTCGGGCCATCTTATTGGTCTCTTGCAACCGAGCCGTATAGCGGAGTGGCGGTCCTTTTTACCGCATCGGTAGAATGCCGGCGGGTTATTGAATTAGAAATGGGGAGGTGCCTGATCTTAGATGTCCTCATGAAGGGACAGGAGCTCCAGCTCATTAATATCTATGGTCCCCAATCTAAGTGGGACCGGAAGTGTCTCTTTATGAGGATCAAGCCCTACCTTTTTACGAGTCGGCAGGTCGTCTTTGGAGGGGATTTTAACACTGTCACGAGACCCCGATACAGAGGAGGTGCCAGAGGCAAGCTGACATATTAGCGTCGCTCTTAATAGCATGGCTAGTGAGGCTTGCCTGGTGGATGTCCACATCCGGCACACCCCAGGCCACGAGGGGTTCACCTATCATAGAGCTAACTGTAGGTCCAGAATAGACAGTTTTTATTTAAAGGAGGAAGCCGTCTCTTCAGCAGTGTCTGTGTAGCGCCCCACGGGGCAGGTGTTTTAACCTACTCGTTGCTGGGTCGTGGTGCAGATTCTTCTGCATCGTCACGGGGTGGCCTGGCCCGCTTCCGTTGCCTCGAGGCGTACAGGAAGGAGGATTGGAGGGTGGCAGAGAGGATGGAGGTAATAGTCGGGGGTTTAAGAAAGTCTATTAGGATCGTGACGGCACCTGTGGTATGCGGCCAGGGATGGGGGGCCGTCGCTGAAGGGTCTCTTGACGGGGCAGATGTTAATTGCAGCCGGGATGGTGTCGCTCCCCACAGGCGGAGCGGGATTACCCCGGGAAGATGGCGGGGTTTTGGTAGTAGTCTCCGTTGGCGCCGCAGTGTTGAGCGTCGGCATCAGTTAAAGGAGGGGCAGAGGCCGGGGCTGCAGTTCCAAGTGTTTTTACTCACAAGTCCTTTTAAGCGCTGCCCGAGGTGTCGTTCTCTGCCACGATGGGCTCCAGCCGATCCTGTATCTGTCAGCGGTCACCGCCGGTGCCTGTGAAAGTTTAGTGAAGTGTCCCTCTGTAGCTATTCGGAACCCGGGCCGAGCCTCCTAGTCCAAGCCATGGGGCCACGAGGAGAGAGGAAACACTAACTCCAGTTGTCAGTGCTAGGTGTTGTCCCAAGCTGTGCCCAGGAAGGTTCTGTCTGAAGTGTGATGGTTGCTCTTACTTCTACCCCATGCGGTGCCTGCCCCCTGTGGTTGTCCATGCGACTGGGAAGTCCCATGCTTCGTGACGGCTGGCTCCCCTGCCTGGTTCAAAAGGCGCTTGCAGAAGGACTCATAAAACCAGATTAAAGGTCCCATGGATCTAGGGACTGACGATAGGGGGGAACCAAATGGGTTATCCCCTGAAGAAAGGTACGAATCTGAGCTCGAGCCGCTAGCTACTTCTGGAAAAAAAAACGAAAGTGCACAGACCTGTCCCTTGAGGGTACTGAGGGCTAGCCCAGAATCCAGTCCAGTTGCAAAAAGGTCAGGATGTTGGACAAGGAAAAGGTAAGCGGTGACTTTCAATTTTGTTCGCACCAAGAGAGAAACGATCTCCATGTTCTATGATAAATGCGAGCCGAGGAGGGCTTCTAGCATTCTTCATAGTGGAAATGAGCTGGGGAGGGAGACCGATCCTGACTATAATCAAGGATTGAACAGCAACACCGTCAAACGGAGCAGAGTGAAGTTCTGGTGGCAAATTGGACCCTGCAACAGACGATCTGGGCAGTCAGGAAGCCGCCAGGGAGTGTTGCCTAGTAGCTGGACAAGTTGCGAATACCAGGCCCTCCTGGGCCGATCTGGAGCTACTAGTATAACAGAGATTCCCTCTGCCTTGACCTTCTTGATCACCCTTAGGATGAGGGGAACCGAAGGAAATATGTAAGGGAGCCGAAACTGGGACCACTGCAGGACCAGGGCATCGGAGTCTATTTCCTGCAGGCTGCGGGAGCAGTCTATGAAGGGATGAACCTTGGCATTTTGACGAGATGCCATAAGATCCACGTCTGGAGGACCCTAGCTGTGGCAGATCTGCTGGACTATCTCGAAGAGGGACCACTCTCATGCTGCCAGACTTTGTCGGCTTAGGAAGTCCGCGGCCCAGTTTTCTACCCTTGGGATGTGAGCCACGGAGATGGTAGAGGCGTGCTTCTCTGCCCAACGAAGGATCTTGGTGACTTCTATCGCTGCTAAGCTGCATGTCCCTCCTTGATGATTTATGTATGCCACTGCAGTGGTGTCGTCGGATTGAATCCGAACCGGAAGTCCCGAGAGAAGCGGAAGGAACTCTTAAAGAGACCGAAATATTGCCCTTTCCTCCAGAATGTTGATCGGGAGGGAGCGTTTCGGGATAGACCCGTGACCCTGAACCGTGTGATAATGAAACTCTGCTCCCCAATCTATCAGGCTGGCGTCTGTCGTGACTATGTGCCAGTGAATCGAGAGGAAGAATCTCCCTTGGGACAGTGAGGAGTGATGGGTTCACCAGAGGAGGGAGTGAATCACTCTCTGGGAAAGAAGAACGGGGCGATCGAGGGACGCCATGTTCCTGTCCCACTCTGAAAGGAGAACCAGCTGAAGAGGAAAAAGGTAAAATTGAGCGAACGGGACGGCTTCCATTACTGCCACCATCTTCCCCAAAATCTTCATTTCGAACTGTAGAGGAAGGAGGCGCCTGCGCCGGAGTACCTGAATGCCCTGTCTCAGAGGTCCATATCTCTGCTGGTAGAAACACCCGGGCTCAAGGAGGTGTCTAGGACAACGCCCAAAAAGACAAGACGTTGAGATGGAAATAGAGACGACTTTTGGCAGTTGACAAGCCATCCCAACCTCGTGAGAGTGTTCAAGCAGATTTGAACACTCTCTGAGCAGGCAACAAATGACTGTTCCTATGAGGTATTCCAGGTAAGGGATGACTAAAATACCTCTGGGACGAAGCACGGTCATGACGGCCGCCATGACCTTGGTAAGGACTCGAGGTGCTGAGGCTAGGCCAAAGGGGAGAGTCGTAAATTGGGAAGTCCTCCCCAATTGTGAACCGAAGCAACCTCTGGTGAGCTTTGTAGATTGGAATGTGCAAGTAAGTATCTTGTATATCGATGGCGACCAAGAAGTCTACTGGTTCCATGGACGCAACCATGGATCTTAGAGATTCCATGCGAAAGGGGCGAGACCGTGGTGCTCTGTTTAGCCTCTTTGTAACGTTGTTCGGTGGGAACTGGTACGATGACACCTGCATCGCGAGTGCTGAGATAGCCTGAGACAAGGCCCGATTTTGGGCCATGTATTTGAGAATGCGTGATTGCACATAACGTCTCATAGGGAAAAAGATGAATTTGATTTTGTAACTAGTGGATACAAGTTCTCGAATCCTGGCGTCATCTAAGGAAAGACAGATGTCTTGGAAGAGGAGCAATCGATCTCCTATGGTGGTTGGGGGAGGCCTGGCGTAATGGTGAGAACAGGGCCCACCAGACTAGGCCTGCCTAGGACGGGAGAGCAAGGCCGTGTTTGTTTTAGAGGGTCCAGGCTTTTGCTCCGTGCGCTGGGAGGGTCACCAAGACTGTGCAGGTGGCTGAGAGGTAATGTTCTGAAAGGACCGAAAACGCCAGGGAAATCTATTGCGAGGAGCGCGCTTGGGACACCGTTGTGGTAGGTAGAGAGGTGTTCTTACCCCCTGTTGCACCCACAATGATTCTGTGAAGAGTTCGCCGAAAAGGTGAGACCCTTGAAAGGGTAAGGCCGGTTTCACATTTGCGTCGTTTTGACGGAAAAAGAATCCAGCACACATGCAGTAGAGTTCATATTTTTACAGTAGGAGCGCATCACCATGTGGACACATGCGGTAATGTATGAAGCACACAACCCGCATGGTGTCGCGCTGCCACTGTAAATAAGTGAACTGTACTGCATGGGTGCTCTTCTCCCACGATTACTCAGTTTGGCTGGACGGCCAGGTCTAGGAAAAGTTCTGGTGGTCCCAAACTTCTTCTATTTAAGGATTATGGAGGCCACTGTGCTCTTAGGAACCTTAAGTACTGCAGAAATTCTTTGTAACCTTGGCCAGATCTGTGCCTTGCCACAATTGTCTCTGAGCTCCTTGGGCAGTTCCTTTGACCTCATGATTCTCATTTGGTGTGATATGCAGTGTGAGCTGTGAGGTCTTATATAGACAGGACTTTATTTGGAAAGGCGCACACCTATCAGTTAACTTAAACACAGTTGGACTCCAATGAAGGAGCAGAACCATCTCAATAAGGATCACATGGAAATGGACAGCATGTGACTTATATATGAGTGTCTGAGCAAAGGGGCTGAATACTTATCACCATGTGATTTCAGTTTTTTCTGTTTAATAAATTTGCAAAAATTTCTACATTTCTGTTTTTTCTGTCAAGATGGGGGGGATGGGGTGCAGAGTGCACATTGAGGGGGAAAAAAAAATAAATAAATGAACTTTTTTGAATTTACCAAATGGCTGCAATGAAACAGTGAAAAATTTAAAGGGGTCTGAATACTTTCAGTACGCACTGTATCTGCTATAATACCGCCCCTATGTACAAGAATATAACTACTATAATACTGCCCCCTATATACAAGAATATAACTACTATAATACTGCCCCTATGTACAAGAATATAATTACTATAATACTGCCCCTATGTACAAGAATATAACTACTATAATACTGCTCCTATGTATAAGAATATAACTGCTATAATACTGCCCCATGTACTGCAGAGTCCTGGGCAGTGAGGGAAGCTTATGATCTCACAGAGTAGTATAATGATGGCGACACATTACTTTGTATAACAGTGCTGGACGTTTTATTATTAGGTGAATATATAAGAACATATAGAAACATGGATATAACAGACAACACAACATAAAAACAAGACCCCTTTACATCTCTACAAAACATGTATCGGAGGTGCAGTTCTCTCCCTCGCCTCTGGGGGCGCTGTCTCAATCTTTACTCTCATCCTCACTAAACGATCACTAAATATCGGCTTATTCTAACAATCTGACTTTCCTAATATAGCTCCTGAAAACTATGCAAAATGTGGCTGAAACACTGAAAACTGGGAGACTCTGGAGGTCTAGCGCAGCCTATAAAATACTCATTGGATGTTTTCCGCCTCTAGGGTCTCCACGATCAGGGCAGCAGAAGGCCTTTCTTTGGGGTCCTCACTTGAACACATTTTGAAGAGTTCAATGACCCGCTGGTAGGAGTCATCCAGCTCGTCCGCATTGAGGGGTGGCCGGGTCCCCAGGGCTTTCAAGTCGTCTGTGGACCAACAGAAGAAGGGATCAGAATGTGACCGAGATCGGACCTACACAGACACACTGTGTCCTACACAGCCGGGTCCTGACAACACCAACCTATTTTAACGCCTTCTGGTGACACTTTGACATGAGGGATGGATAGGGTCATCATCTCCCACAGAGTCAGACCAAAAGCGAAGATGTCTGACTTATCAGTGGTGACCCCGTAATTCGCCAAAGCTTCCTTGGAACTCCAAGACTTAGTACCGATGTAATAAACCTGTGGATCACTCACTGGAAGCAAGAAAGAGTTATAATGAAACACATGTGAAGACTAGTCTGACTGATAGAAAATATGGAGGAGACACCAACAGTGAAACAAAAGCATGAAGACTAGTCTGGTCACCAGAAAGTAAGGAAGAGGCACTAATAGTGAAACGGTGACTACATGGTAGGGGTGAAGTTGCTGGAGTGCTAAGAGTTAAGGAACCGGAGGAAAGTGTCACAATTTTTTCACGATTATAGGGATGGTGGTTCTTTGTCATGGAGGTCATTAGGAGGCCACGAGAGACACTCACGGATCATGTTCTCATCCAGTGGCCGCGACAACCCAACTTCGCAGATTTTGATGGACTCAAAGTCGCCCTTGATGACGACATTTTTGGATTTGATGTCGCCATGTAGGATCTTTTTATCGTTGTGCAGGTACTGGAAAGACACAGAAAATAAGAACACACCACAGGACGTAGAACACGAGTACAGGCTGGGACCAAAATATTCAGGAGGACACTCTTTGGCAAAACTGAATATGGGACAAGAAAACAGAGCACACGTGGTGCAACCTCCATAATGAAGCTCCACCGCAGACTGATGACCTAAGCAATGTAGCCCCTTTACTAACAGGGGTCGTATCCTGCGAGGGGTACATGTGACATTGTACCTTCAGCCCCCGAGCCATGCTCAGAGCCACCTTCAGAATGGTGTGTGCAGGAAACGGGCCCAGTTTCTTCTCGCTCCTCTCCTCTATCAGGTCGTTCAGGGACTTCTCGCCACCGTACTCCATGGCGAGGCAGAGGCTACCATCTTTTGTCTTGGTCAGGCCCCTGTAACCTAAAAGGGATAGGGCCGAGTGATACAACCGGTGAGCTCGACGTGTGCGAGGAGGAGATCACAGCAGACAGGTTTCATGATTTGGAGGTGGGATAACCCCCTTTGACCGGTTATATATCCGGCAGCGACACCCAAGACATCAGGAAAAAAAAAAAAAAAAAATAAAAAAAATTTGGCTCTTGGTAGGTCACCCCTGAGATACCGGTCAATCGCAACATATAAAAAAAAAAAAAAAAAAAAAAAAAAAAGTTAGAAAGCCAAACACCAGCCTCCTGGCACCAGGCTGTACCAGAGGTCGGGGCCCTAGGACGCCTCCACTGCTGGGTATAAACTAAAGCTCCGACAGAGGAAACAATGTGACAAAGAGGGATCCCACTGCTCCGCAGCCACAGTGCCGGATCACCGGGGATCCCCCATCAGCCAGTCACCATGTCAGCAAGATCTCTGCCCCATCATCTCCAAATTACAGACACTGTCCACTCACCAACAAGTCCATGAATGAAGTCCAGCTCCAGCAGAGAAGTACCTTATTTTGCTTTCTTTATTATTTTTCTTTAGCCCATATTGCGGCACATTACAGTCGGGACAAAGTCATGACCGACGCATCTCAAGTGACAAAGCACTCTTAATCATGATGGCGTTAACCATGTACACCGTGTGCAGAATTATTAGGCAAGTTGTATTTTAAAGGATTTTTTTTTTTTTTTTTATTATCGATCAACAACTGTTCTCAATCAACCTAAAAGACTCAAATATCAAAGCTTAATATTTTTGGCAGTTGGAGGTTTGGTTTTTTTTTTTTATTTAGATTTGGCCATCTTAGGAGGATTCTGTTTGTGCAGATTATTACTGTGCAGAATTATTAGACAACTTAAAAGGAACCGGCCATCAGAAATTTGGCTTTCAACCTAAATGTTTCCCCCTCTGCAGCTCGTGGGCTGCATTCTAGTAAGGTTTCTATACTTTGTGCCCACTTTTAAAATCAACATAAATACTTTATAAAACTGTACCTTTCGGTTTGAAAATCTTGTAAATCATCCATGTGATGCAATCACAGCGCCGCCCATACTCTTGTGCCTGCGACCACGTCACTAGGTGTCCCAGCGTGCACGGGACCTCGGGCGCAGTGGGCGGCGTTCTGAGGGATGATTTGGAGCATGGGGACGGCGTAAGATACAGCAACGGACGCCACACGACCCGCCCCCATGGATAATTTACAAGATTTTCAAACCGAAAAAGGTACAGTTTTATAAAGTATTTATTTTGGTTTAAAAGGGGGCACAAAAAGTATAGAAACCTTACTAGAATGCAGCCCAGGAGCTGCAGAGGGGGAAACATTTAGGTTGAAAGCCAAATTTCTGATGACAGGTACCCTTTAATAAAGACTAAATCTATTCCCCTCTCACTTGTTTATTTTCCCCAGGTAAACCAATATAACTGCACAAAATTTAGAAATAAACATTTCTGACATGCAAAAACAAAACCCCCCCCAAAAAAAAAAAAAAAAAAAAAAAAAAAAAAAAAAAAAAAAAAAAAAAAAGAGTGCCCAATATCGCCCCCTTTCTTTCTGATGACTCAGCAGCCGACCATCCATAGATTCTGTCATTGCTTGATCTGTTTACGATCAACATTGCACTGTTTCCAGAATGGTGGACTGTTTTCCCTCCCTGTAGATCTCACCTTTTATGAGGGACCACAGGTTCTCTATAGGGTTCAGATCAGGTTAACAAGGGGGCCATGTCATTATTTGTTCATCTTTTAGACCTTTACTGGCCAGCCACGCTGTGGAGTAGATGGACGCATGTGATGGAGCATTGTCCTGCATGAAAATACGTAATTACTTACCGGTAATGTGTGTTTTCCGAACCCATGACGGCACCACGAGAGAGAGGATCCGCCCATCCAGGACAGGAAACCTTCAGGTTTAAAAGGGGCGGTCCTCTCTCCGCTTCAGTTTGATTACAGAGCATGAGAGGAGGAGACGACGACGACGACGACAACAACAACAACTTAGTAGAAGGCCACCACCAGCAAAATTGTGGAAGAAGAAAGAAAGGAAGGTGAACCAACCAACAATCCCCAGTGCAGGGTGGGAATATAAGGGTGCCGTCATGGGTTCGGAAAAAAACACATTACCGGTAAGTAATTACGTATTTTTCCCTCACCCTATGACGGCACCACGAGAGAATAACAGCGAAAGAAAAATTAGGGAGGGACCACAGCCTGTAGAACACTCCTCCCAAAAGGTGAGGTCGGAGAAGGAAAGATCCAACCTATAATGTTTATAAAAGGTCGAGTGAGAGGACCATGTTGTAGCTTTACAAATTTGAGCAATGGAAACATCCGCCCGTTCTGCCCAAGATGATGCTACAGCCCGCGTGGAATGTGCCTTCAGACCCACCGGAACAGCAGCACCCCTAGCCGTGTAAGCTAACTCAATGGCGTCCCTAATCCACCTGGCCAGCGTGGATTTGGAACACTTAACCCCCTTTTCCAGGACAGGAAACCAAACTGAAGCGGCGAGAGGACCGCCCCTTTTTAACCTGAAGGTTTCCTGTCCTGGATGGGCGGATCCCCTCTCTCGTGGTGCAGTCATAGGGTGAGGGAAAAATCATGTTTTTCTTGAAAGATACCGACTTCTTCCTGTACCACTGCTTGAAGAAGTTGTCTTCCAGAAACTGGCAGTAGGTCTGGGAGTTGAGCTTTACTCCATCCTCAACCTGAAAAGGTCCCACAAGTTGATCTTTGATGATCCCAGCCCATACCAGTCCCCACCTCCACCTTGCTGGCGTCTGAGTCGGAGTGGAGCTCTCTGCCCTTTACTGATCCAGCCTCTAGCCCATCAAGAGTCATTCTCATGTCATAAGTCCAGAAAACCTTTGAAAAATCAGTCTCAACGTCTTATCTTCTGTTTTTTGTTCAGAGGTGGTGGTTTTCAGCCTTCCTTACCTTGGCCATGTCCCTGAGTATGGCACACCTTGTGCTTTTTGATACTCCAGTAACGTTGCGGCTCTGAAATAGGGACAAACTGGAGGCAAATGGCATCTTGGCAGCTTCACGCTTGATTTTCCTCAATTCATGGGCAGTTATTTTGCGCCTTTTTTGCACAGCGCTTCTTGCGACCCCCGTTGGCTATTTGCCATGAAACGCTTGATTGTTCGGTGATCGCGCTTCAAAAGGTTTGGCAATTTCAAGACTGCTGCATCCCTCTACAAGACATCTCACAATATGGACTTTTCAGAGCCCGTCCAATCTCTCTTCTGACCCATTTTGTCAAAGGAAAAGAAGTTGCCTAATAATTGCGCACCCCTTATATAGGGTGTTGATGTCATTACACCGCACCCCTCCTCATTACAGAGGTGCACATCACCTGATTTACTTAATTGGTAGTTGGCTCTCAGCCTATACAGCTTTGAGTAGGACGACATGTATAAAAAGCATCATGTGATCAAAATACTCATTTGCCTAGTTCTGCACACGGTGTAGGAACACACATAGATAGATATCTCTCATGTATCTATCTTTTGCAACAAAGAATTAACCCGTTAACTACCGCGGGCGGTAAAATTACGTCCTAGCGGCCATAGGGTTAATTGGCGCACATCTCAGCTTATTTATACAGCTGACATGTGCATGCTAGGCACGAGTGGAATGGTTATCCACCCATGCAGTTTAACCAGGGATGTGGAGTTGGAGTCTGTATAAAATGGACCGACTCCAGCTCCTAAAATATATAATAAATTGGGTCCAGCGTGCAATGCAGAATGTCCTGTATATTTTTTTTCATAGGAATTTGGGAAAGTTATGAAATGTCCTATAAATGGCTGTTCTATTCCTGATCTAAGGCTACATTCACACACAGCGCTTTTGCTGCGTTTTTTGAGGATACGTTTTTCAGCTGCAAAAGCAGATCAGCTTTTCAGAAAACTGCATCACCTGGAAGGTTTTTGAGCTCATAAATAATGCTTTCAATAAGAAAGATTAGAAAAATGCCACAAACTGACTGCTCATTCTTTGTGAGGATCCGTTTTTGAACCGAAAAACGGATCCTCACAAAACAATGCTTCAAGCATAAGTACAATTAAACTGATGAATGAGAGGAACGAACAACAGCTAGAAGTAAATTCAGGATTCAGTATGTGTGAGATGGAGCCGCAGCGCTGTTCATGTAACTGAGGAACAAGCAGATATTACAACAGAAGGACAGCAAAAGGATACTTTAGGATTAGATGATCTTGTTTCCTATTCATCACATGCGCTGTGTTGTGCACACGCTGCAGCTGGCAATAAGAGAGTCTGCAAGAGGGACATGCTGGAAATCTGATTGGAAAAATGAGGAAATTGGTTATTGCCGCCAGAACCCCTAAAATTGATTCCATCTTGAAGATACGTGCTGGGAACGGGGCAAATGTTGATCAAGCCACTCGGTGGGGCAGCACTTATTTATCGATTGAGCAATTGCTTGAACTAAAACGGTTTCTTATAGATATGGTGAACCCTCAGGTAACCCTAAATGAAGGGCAATGGACACAGGTGGCTGAATTGAAGGAATTTCTTAAAATCACCCATTTACCGTGACTAAAAAAAAAAATTACAAGCAGAGGATTTAACTCCTGGCATTTTCATAAGGGAGTGGAAGAACTTGCTGTTTTGCCTGTCCCAAAGGGGAGGTTTAATTGCAGATGGCATTTCTGCTACAATAAAACTGAGGGAGACACACAGCTATTGGAAAATAAAATTCTTCTGGCAGCTGTTTATGTCGACCCAAGTCATCATATACTGCTTGATGATCAACAGCTTACTAAAGGAAAAGAAGCTCTGACTGAGGTAGCAGTTAGGGCTGCTTCTCACTTGCGAGTTTCTCGCAGTAGAGCAATGCGAGAAAAACCTCGCATTGGAATCGGACACATGTTAGTGAATGATTCAGCTCTCATCTGCGATTTTTTTCTCAGTCCAAATCGGAGGGTAAAAAAAAAAAAAAAAAAATCTCAGCATCCTGCTTTTTTGCAAGTTTCTCGCA